>NW_020955530.1:593864-596501 GCF_003031625.1 Empidonax traillii
TAAAACAAGACAACAAGAAGCAAATGAGCAGAAATACACTGCTAATAGAATAAAAGCACCAGCTAGAACACCAAAGAAGTTCATTACACTGAAGTATTACTTCCAAAAAAGAAATTTATCCTAAAAGAGCTTCTACATCTTGCTTCTTCAAGTCCAACAGGATAAAGGTATCTGATGATTACCACAGACCAAATAAAACACCAAGCCATTTTCTGTAGCAAGAGTAAACACATTTTAAATTTTTTTTTACCTTTTGAAAGAACGTTGAAAAATCTTTTGCCACATTTCCCTTGGCTGCTTTGTTTTTTAATGCCATCTCCTCAATGGTGTCTTGAAGGAATTTAGCCAATTCAAGTTTTACTCTCAATTCTTTCTTCAACCTTTCCTCCTGTTAAGAAAACATTTGGTTTTTAAAGTTCCTTCAAGAAACGTGCATGAAATATCACTTCTTCTGGCCCCAAGTAAGTTATGTGGAGTACTCCTGGGCTTCTACTGTAACACATACATCCCATGAGGGCAGTCACTCTTACCTAAGATCCCCAAATTACACTGGAAAATAGGCTCCAAGCTCCATGAGGCATGAGATGCAATGCCAGGAGTGGCCTCACCTGCTAAAACTAAAGTGAATCCTCTAAATTAGCAACAAAAAGACTGAAACTAACAAACTGGTTTGGGTAGTTCCCAACTCTTGTATCCAGCCCAGAAATCCTACACTACATCTCATCCAAAAAAAGAGAATTCATCACAGAATTTGAGATGAGTGGTTATTTAGATCCCAGTACACAATCACGACTGATTATATCTGTGACTGACTGGGAGCTCCCCATGTACAAACCTCGTGGAGGCTTTTTGTACTCTGAAAGTGAGAACTTGTAGGGTTTTTGGGTGGGATTTCTAATTCTGATAAAACTTAACTAAAAGAAATAAACTCTAAACAAAAAATGTGTAAGAAGCTGTTTTATGTATTAAGTATACATATGAAAAACCTTGCATCAAGAATAAAGACTACAAATGTTACAGCATATATTTTAATACAAGTTAGAAAAATAAAGTCTCAGAGCTTTCATTTCTGAATTGAAAACGGAGATGGGGATAGCAGCAGAGACAAGAGAGGCTCAGAGCCCTGATAGCTCAGCACCTGCACATATAAAAAGGCAAACCAGGACGGCACTGGTTCATTACCATACGTTAAACAGCAAGATCTTCAAAACAAGATAAGTAAGATAAAAGCACTACCCTAACACTGAAAAAAAACCCCAATCCAACCTTTTAGACTTTTTCTATTTTCTTTACCAAGGAGATTCCTACTTTTTTTCAAAAAATATTACTGTATTATAAATTCAGACCTGCTTACCTTTTTAGACTTTGTCTCAAATGTAGAGGGAAGCATATTAGGGAACAACTTAAGAGCTACTGGAAGCAAAAATTCCATAAATGGGACAACAAGAAAAACCAAGAAAGGGACCAGGCGGAAAAGATCGGCACATATTCGAAGGAACTGAAAGGGAAAAAAAAGAATTGTATTGATAAACTAAAACTCAAATGTTTATTTTAAAAAAACGTGTTATGACCATCCAATTATCATTAAGGCTCATATATACATCGATTTGCTATGAAGAAAATATAAAATAACACAGAAAAAAAATGTGACAAAGTCAGTTTTTAGTATGTTTTTCTTCAAATTGCTATATACTACAGAGTTTCAGCAGTTTTCAACACTATAGAAAGTATTTCAAAAGCCTCAATGTGTCTCAATAGGATTATTGAACAAGTATCTCATTTAAACCTCTTAAAAGCACCTGAAAACAGGAGGTGGTCATTTGTTGTCATTAAAGCTGCTTAACTTCTTTTATGCATCTTTATTTGTGCTCCACCACTTCTTACATGCATGAGCTACTACGGACTAAGTAATCAAGAACAAAATGAAAGATCCCTCCCCCTGTGCCTTATAACAATTGTAATGTACATTTAAATCCAGGCTAATGAGCCCAGCTTGGTAGATTCCTTTTTTTTTTTTTAAATCATTGCTTTTCTAGAGCAGTAATCCTCTGAAGCAGGCCAAGGCACTGGTTACTGAATCTTCAACTGCATGAAATACCGTCCTTGTGATGTCTGTACACTCACAAATATATATATTAGGCTGCACAGTCGCTAAATCTTTCAGTAATTGCTGAAAGCTTAAGAACTCTTTTAATATTGGGGAGCACAGATCTCGCTTGATTCTAACTCATTTTACAACGGATGTAACTGGTTGTTGGGAATACTGTCCGTTCCTAAGTCAGAGACCAAAGGCCAGATGTGCACTGTGGCACACTACTGCCACAGCAGATGTCATTCCACATCAGGATTTGATAAACACAGCCATGGGTGGTAAAAACTGGCAACCTAAATGCTATTACAAAACCAAACACGTGCTTCCCCCTCCAGCCCCTCCCCGCAGCTCACAGTAAAATGAGGGGAACAGCAGCAACAACCAGCACAGACCTCACAGTCCCTAGGACTGATTTGCTAGAATACAAAACCCGTAAAACTTCATTCAGAATTTTCTTAGCATAAAACCAGCCAGAATCTTAAATACTGTATGAGGAATGCACATGCTGGACAGACCCAAAGTTCCACTTCTTTCTTTTTTTTTTT
>NW_020955530.1:596522-599148 GCF_003031625.1 Empidonax traillii
TAAAACAAGACAACAAGAAGCAAATGAGCAGAAATACACTGCTAATAGAATAAAAGCACCAGCTAGAACACCAAAGAAGTTCATTACACTGAAGTATTACTTCCAAAAAAGAAATTTATCCTAAAAGAGCTTCTACATCTTGCTTCTTCAAGTCCAACAGGATAAAGGTATCTGATGATTACCACAGACTAAATAAAACACCAAGCCATTTTCTGTAGCAAGAGTAAACACATTTTAAATTTTTTTTTACCTTTTGAAAGAACGTTGAAAAATCTTTTGCCACATTTCCCTTGGCTGCTTTGTTTTTTAATGCCATCTCCTCAATGGTGTCTTGAAGGAATTTAGCCAATTCAAGTTTTACTCTCAATTCTTTCTTCAACCTTTCCTCCTGTTAAGAAAACATTTGGTTTTAAAAGTTCCTTCAAGAAACGTGCATGAAATATCACTTCTTCTGGCCCCAAGTAAGTCACGTGGAGTACTCCTGGGCTTCTACTGTAACACATACATCCCATGAGGGCAGTCACTCTTACCTAAGATCCCCAAATTACACTAGAAAATAGGCTCCAAGCTCCACGAGGCATGAGATGCAATGCCAGGAGTGGCCTCACCTGCTAAAACTAAAGTGAACCCTCTAAATTAGCAACAAAAAGACTGAAACTAACAAACTGGTTTGGGTAGTTCCAAACTCTTGTATCCAGCCCAGAAATCCTACACTACATCTCATCCAAACAAAGAGAATTCATCACAGAATTGGAGATGAGTGGTTATTTAGATCCCAGTACACAATCACAATTGATTATATCTGTGACTGACTGGGAGCTCCCCATGCACAAACCTCGTGGAGGCTTTTTGTACTCTGAAAGTGAGAACTTGTAGGGTTTTTGGGTGGGATTTCTAATTCTGATAAAACTTAACTAAAAGAAATAAACTCTAAACAAAAAATGTGTAAGAAGCTGTTTTATGTATTAAGTATACATATGAAAAACCTTGTATCAAGAATAAAGACTACAAATGTTACAGCATTTGTAAGTTAGAAAAATAAAGTCTCAGAGCTTTCATTTCTGAATTGAAAATGGAGATGGGGATAGCAGAAGAGACAAGAGAGGCTCAGAGCCCTGATAGCTCAGCACCTGCACATATAAAAAGGTAAACCAGGACGGCACTGGTTCATTACCATACGTTAAACAGCAAGATCTTCAAAACAAGGTAAGTAAGATAAAAGCACTACCCTAACACTGAAAAAAAAACCCAATCCAACCTTTTAGACTTTTTCTATTTTCTTTACCAAGGAGATTCCTACTTTTTTTCAAAAAATATTACTGTATTATAAATTCAGACCTGCTTACCTTTTTAGACTTTGTCTCAAATGTAGAGGGAAGCATATTAGGGAACAACTTAAGAGCTACTGGAAGCAAAAATTCCATAAATGGGACAACAAGAAAAACCAAGAAAGGGACCAGGCGGAAAAGATCGGCACATATTCGAAGGAACTGAAAGGGAAAAAAAAGAATTGTATTGATAAACTAAAACTCAAATGTTTATTTTAAAAATACGTGTTATGACCATCCAATTATCATTAAGGCTCATATATACATCGATTTGCTATGAAGAAAATATAAAATAACACAGAAAAAAAATGTGACAAAGTCAGTTTTTAGTATGTTTTTCTTCAAATTGCTATATACTACAGAGTTTCAGCAGTTTTCAACACTATAGAAAGTATTTCAAAAGCCTCAGTGTGTCTCAATAGGATTATTGAACAAGTATCTCATTTAAACCTCTTAAAAGCACCTGAAAACAGGAGGTGGTCATTTGTTGTCATTAAAGCTGCTTAACTTCTTTTATGCATCTTTATTTGTGCTCCACCACTTCTTACATGCATGAGCTACTACGGACTAAGTAATCAAGAACAAAATGAAAGATCCCTCCCCCTGTGCCTTATAACAATTGTAATGTACATTTAAATCCAGGCTAATGAGCCCAGCTTGGTAGATTCCTTTTTTTTTTTTAAATCATTGCTTTTCTAGAGCAGTAATCCTCTGTAGCAGGCCAAGGCACTGGTTACTGAATCTTCAACTGCATGAAATACCGTCCTTGTGATGTCTGTACACTCACAAATATACATATTAGGTTGCACAGTCGTTAAATCTTTCAGTAATTGCTGAAAGCTTAAGAACTCTTTTAATATTGGGGAGCACAGATCTCGCTTGATTCTAACTCATTTTACAACGGATGTAACTGGTTGTTGGGAATACAGAGACCAAAGGCCAGATGTGCACTGTGGCACACTACTGCCACAGCAGATGTCATTCCACATCAGGATTTGATAAACACAGCCATGGGTGGTAAAAACTGGCAACCTAAATGCTATTACAAAACCAAACACGTGCTTCCCCCTCCAGCCCCTCCCCGCAGCTCACAGTAAAATGAGGGGAACAGCAGCAACAACCAGCACAGACCTCACAGTCCCTAGGACTGATTTGATAGAATACAAAACCCGTAAAACTTCATTCAGAATTTTCTTAGCATAAAACCAGCCAGAATCTTAAATACTGTATGAGGAATGCACATGCTGGACAGACCCAAAGTTCCACTTCTTTCTTTTTTTTTTTTTTTTAATATATAT
>NW_020955530.1:599307-602187 GCF_003031625.1 Empidonax traillii
TCATTCCAACAATAGAAGGCAAACGACTACCAGGGAGTTAAAAAAAAAAAAAAAAAAGTTCAGAGGAAAATTTTAAACCTCAGAAGAACAAGTACCAAAAAAAACGACCTCAAAAATTTCTTTAGAGTACAGAGCTCCTATTTTAGCCCAGTCTCTATTTTCAGTCAGTGCGTGCAAGTATTTCTACAAAATCCATATCCAAGGAAGCAGTTTTACCACTGGATTAAGCTACCCTAATGCTAACTTGAGACAAGGTATAAAGAGTCATGAAGGTGCACTGGCAGTCACACCACTGATCCAGGTAAAACTGGCTCGGAAATACATACCCAGAAAAGTGAAAAAGGATCAGTACAAACCGAGGAGGAGGGCTGGGGGCAGGGAGCACTGCAAAACTTGATTAAAGCACCAAGCAGGACCGGCTTTTTTTTTTTTTTTTTTCACAGCAGTGCTGTCCTGGATCATCTTACATAAATCATGGAACTGCACCCTCGGCTAACTCAAGGGAAACAGCTTTACCCAGGAACCTAATACAATGGTGTATGATTACACACACGTTATTTGGCAGCACGGCATGAAAACCTTGTGACTGCCCTGTATCTGCTGCTGCTACAGCTCACGGATTCCACCTTCCCCCCGCCGCTGAGGGCTTGAAGAGTTCGTAAAGCTGGCAGACCTGCCACAAACTCCACAGTGTTTGCCACCTCACTTCCATGTCCTGAACCATCCTGCTGGCAGGAACCAGCACTAGAGCCATTAGTTTTTAACAGCCAGTATCATATTCTGCATGTTTTACTTCTTCCTGCCCTCTCTCCTAAGTGTAAGTATGTGACCCTCTTGAATCCAAGCCCCACCAGCAATTGTACCAGCAAATTTTGGAACTGACTTTTAGTTTACATTAGCAATAGCTCCCTTTGCATTAGCCATGCTGCAATGCTTGTTCATGTGGTTAGATTACTTGGATATCCTTCCATTATTGCCTCCAAAGAGGAAGGAAAGGGCAGGCAGAAATAACTCATTTGTCAGTCTGCATGAAGATAAGATTTCTCTAGGATTGTCAGTTCATGTACGGCTTAATACATTTAAAGCAGTAGTACTTCAATTTTAATTTCACATTTTTAAAAGTTCAGGAGCAACTTATGCAAAGTTTTATGGAACTTGGCATCAAAATTTTAAGACTTCTTCAAATCAGAATACTATGATTTAAGGTTGAACTGATTAAAAAAAAAATTAACTGTGTTAAAACAAACTTGAAATAAGGTTTATAAAAAACACCACATGTAAAGGGTTTTGTTCAGCTGCATGATGGCTTTGCTTTTCATTCACACTGGGTTCTAGGCCTACCGTGCCTTCATTCCAGAGACAGGATGTCCTCTTCCTCCAAATAAAGAAAACACAAAACCTAGACTGAGAAACTAACATTACTGCAGTTCTTAAAACTATTTTCTCTACATCTCCTACACCAGATTACACGCATATACATTCACACAAACACACATCTTCGGTATGAGACAGGCTATGTCAATGTAAACACCAATTCATATCTGCAAACAGAAAAATTTCTGTTTTATTTAAAACAAGAGAAATTGAACATCTGCACACACATACAAAAAAAAAAAAACAATCCAAGAAGGCCAAATGTCAGATCGCTACTTAAATATGAGAAAGTCTGCTCTGTGATCAAAGTGCAATTAAATTAGTAAGTCCACCTATTGATGGAATATTACTGTTGTTTGTGTAATTTCCCACAAGTTTAGCTCAGTGAACATGACACAGGCAGGAAAATCAATGGTTCCAATCCACCCTCTGGAGAATTTCTGATTCTGTTTTAAACCATTACTTTATTTGTCTTACTTGGCTTTCCAAGTTTCCCAAAGCTCTCAGTAAGCCAGCACAAGCCAGAACTGCTGCTTCACGAAGTCCTGCAGACCTCACCTTCCCCTGTCCTCAGTTACTCTTCTTGGCACCACATAATCCCCTCTCACGTCAGCACAGACTGTTATATTTATTGCTGAGCAACGTCTCAGCTGGGTCAGCTGCCAAGCATATTCTTGCACCAGCATAAGGAAGGCAGCAAAAATAAGGAGCATGAAAGTGCTGAGACCATCAGCCAGTGCTGTCGTGGAAAGAGAGCACAGGTACCCACAGCTAAAAACTGCTACATGTGCACCTAACAATTCTTGCTATTTATTTCACCTTGTGAATATAGGAAAAACCTTTGCATACTGCATTAGGATGTGATGGGTTCTAACTACACATCAAAATGTTCACATGTGTACCTAATTTCATTAGGACGTGATTAAAACATTGGGCAAATATCCATGGTTTTTATCATTATCCAAAGTTTGGAGAGCAGAGATGTGACCCTAACACTTTGTGTGTACAAGTGCACAAACTGCAGAGTGCCAGACTGTGCCCACGAGCAGCACTGCTCACTCCTGCTGCAGAGTACATACGCTTTTTGCTCTCCACCATTTCTTCCAGCACATCCTTTTTTCAGCAACAGCTGAAAGGCTTTTTTTATATTTAAAAAAGGCGGGAAGGCAGACTCGAATTTTTAATCTGTATAAACTACTTAAACATCTTGTCCTTTAAAACAGTAAAATGAGAACTATCAAATCAGCATGTTGCATATTTTGCTAATAAATGGGTGAAGATGAATATCAATGCACTCTTAAAGGAGAAAAAAAAAGGAATTAACTACACCAGTTTATTATTTCACAGTCTTTTCTTACATGATCTCACATCAAATGCTTTTAAATATCCATAATAACCTGAAATTAGTATTGAAATGCATGTATGTTATCCAAATTTGAAAGCACTCATATTTTGTATCTCCCTTTTCTTTAAAATTGTTGGTTTCCTTTTTACAGTTTCATATAT
>NW_020955530.1:602570-606149 GCF_003031625.1 Empidonax traillii
ACCAGTTTATTATTTCACAGTCTTTTCTTACATGATCTCACATCAAATGCTTTTAAATATCCATAATAACCTGAAATTAGTATTGAAATGCATGTATGTTATCCAAATTTGAAAGCACTCATATTTTGTATCTCCCTTTTCTTTAAAATTGTTGGTTTCCTTTTTACAGTTTCATATATGTAAGCTACATGTCATAAAGAAAACAAATGCATCTGGACTAAAACTATTTCAGATATATTTATAACTGAGATAGTACATTATTAATCATGCATTTCAGCCTGCTGCTTTAATCCTGTTCAAAAAAAAACCAAACAAGCAAGCAACAAACCAGAAATAGAACTGGCACAAATCCAACCTTTACTAGAAGTGTTTTCCCTCTACTTTTCCAGCTGGAGTGAAAAAGCAGAGAGAGTGACCATATAGAGAGATGCAGCAAATGGATGGGAACTTGAGAACAAACCACAACTGCTGCCCAGGTGACAAAACAGAAGAATCTTCTGCTGTTCCAACTAGAAAATACCAAATTTATCTTCAGTAACAGGGAACTCAACTGAAACGTTTTGGAGCAAAAATATCCAAAAATTTTAGTGTCCACATAGTGAGCAGGAGGGAAACACACCTAGCAGTTTTAATTCTAGGGAACGGAAGACAACAGAAAGACCTAACTCAGTTCAAATAAAATGAAGGAAACACAGAGGATACTTAAGTGAAACTGGTATTTGTTCAGTACCTGTCTCCGTTCTCGACGAGACAAAGTGTTTCCATGCAGGATTCTCCAGAGCATCCTTGCAGCTATTTTGGTGTCAATCCACAGTAATCGAAAACCGTGGTAATAGTGCTTCAGTTCATCCACAACCCTCTGTCCAAGAGATTTTTTCACAACTTCCACTTCTGTTGGACTATACACAGGACCTCCTTCTTCCAGCTTCTTGTTTTTGTCCTTTAAGGACTTCAGTGACTTTTCAACTATGGAGTCATCTTGAAGGGGACGTGAAGAATGCCACCATCTAACTGGGAGATACTGGGGACCTAAAACACCCAGGGTTGCTAGTGGCGTCCATGAGCCAGAAGAGCTCGTAAGAGTAAAGTATATTTGTCCAGATCCTTTAGTCCAACAACAGTAGTGATCTTTTTTGGAGAATGCGTAAACAGGAGGGACACTAGTGCAATATTTAAAGTGTACAGTCCTTCAAAAGAAAAATGCATCCAAGAATTAGCAACAGATCATAAGTTATTTATATATATAATACACACTTGTATAGTTATATATATTTATGTGTTTATAAAGTGCATAATTTGAAAAATATCTACAACATATTTAAGGAAAAAAAAACACAAACTTTTGACTCCTAAGATCAGTGTTCATACCTGAAAAGAACACGTGGCTTTACTTCATGGAAAAAAAAAAATTAATCTGCAGGGAATGTTCCATTAAACAACTTTGAAAAGGTACTTGATTCTACTCCAATTAAATAAAGAGTAGCTACCAGATGTGCTTTCCATTTAGAAAGCTACATTTGAAAATTATTCTTCAAATTCATAAGTAACATAAAGACCCTTTTATTAATTCTACTGTTTGAGCAAAACACTTGAGAAAAAGAAACAGAAGCTGTACACTTGGGATAGGTGCTGAGTCAGAGGAAGACAATTAGTGTCAGAGAAATCCGATTTCATTAGAGTTCCTCTCTTACAATCTCCATGCATTTAGTTTTCCTTTTTCAGCAGAAACCTTTGCAAAAAATTCCATCATGGTGCTGATCTGGGGCACAGAGAACCAGCACTCTTCTACCTTGTTCAGAATTTTGTTATTTTCTTTAATTAAATGTAGACTGAAGTTAGTAGGGAAGCACTGCCCAAACACCCCAAAAGCTCCTATTATACACAGAAGAACTGCTTGTTACTCAAAAGTAGAACCCTACACACTTATAAGGAGACAGGATAAAATTAAAATAGTAGATAAACTGCTATATAAATTAGTTCCATTAGATGTCTCTCAAACTGAAATGCCAGCATTAAGTCATCTACAGGACAGAAATGACTGGGGTGTTTCTTCATGGAACCCTTGTACTAACAAAACAAAATCAGAATGTGCTTTTGTCTTCAATGAACAGAAAAGAGGAGCAAATGGCTCTGCAGGTCTTAGTAACATTTTAAGAAAAAAAAAAGGTTTACTGAACACTTGTATTAACCTCCCTCACTCAATTTTCAGCCAGAAGCACTTTTTAAACTTAATTATCACAGGTTCCGATGGATTTTAAATTCCCTTAATGGTTTTGTCTACTTTAAGTTATTCAAATATAGCTTTGTACAAAAAAAAAAAAAAAAAAAAAAGAGAAAGACTGAATTATTTCTTTTTAAAGTTACATTATTATTTTCTAGTTTAAATTAAATTGTTAAACATCTGACTGTTCAATGGTCAGGCAACTGCTGAAATATACAGTTACCCAAAACAGTCTCTTGATTACCTATAAAAGTACACATTTGCACAGATATTAACTGATGAGAATGAGAGGTCTCTTAAGAAAATAAAGTACATATTTAAAACCAGATTAAAACATTTGCATAAATTAATCCACCCTGACTCTAGGGCACTGCCCAAAAGCAGAGCTCCAGGCCTACAGATCAAGTTCCACCTACATACATTGACACTCTTCTGCATGGAGAGAGGAAGGGAGCTCTGCCAGCAGAACTGGTTCTGATTCTGCAGGGAAAAAAAAATTGCAAGAAATGTGCCTCTCTGAACACACTTTTACAAGCAGGAGGTCAGACAGACTTCTATCCCAGTCTGTCCTCAGTATTTGTAACAACAGAGTTCCCTGCTTTCAGATCTGGGACATGTGGGGTGCAGGCACTAGCTTGTTTTATTTTAAGCAGCAAAATACATTACATTAACAGTAATTTTTATTTAAAAAAACAACAACAAAACAAACAAACTAAAAAATTTGTTTGACTTGGAAGGGACTTTATACAGCATCCATTTCCAAACCCCTGCCATGGGCAGGGACACCTTCCACTATATCAGGTTGCTCAGAGTCCCATCCAGCCTGTGCTTGAGCACTTCCAGGGACGGCGCATCCACAGCTTCCGTGGGCAACCTGTCCAGGGCCTCACCACCACACAGCAAAGAATTGCTTATGTCTAATCTAATCCTACTCTGTTCCCTCCGTTCCCTTGACAAAAGTCGCTCTTCACCTCTCTGTATGCCCCTTTAGGTACTGGAAGGCCTCCCTAGTGCCTTCTCTTCTCCAGGCTGAACAATCCCAATCCTCTCAGTCTGTCTTCAGATGAGAGGTGCTCCAGCCTACAGGCTTAAAATCATACGTTTGCAAATTTCCAAGAGAGAGGTGTTATAAGACTTTCAGTATAAGTCTCTACTAAAATGTACATAGATATTTGAAAATGCTTCATGTATTTTTAAAAAAACTACCACTATTAATTGTGCAGCAAGTGATATAGAGATAGCATGTCTGGAAAAGAATTAGTTTGTTTCGCATTAAAGGGTTGTGTCTAGAGACACATCTTTATGTTAAACTGGAAACTCAGGAAATCGAAGAATAGTCACTGTGTCCTGAGCAGTTT
>NW_020955530.1:606334-634315 GCF_003031625.1 Empidonax traillii
TGCTTCATGTATTTTTAAAAAAACTACCACTATTAATTGTGCAGCAAGTGATATAGAGATAGCATGTCTGGAAAAGAATTAGTTTGTTTCGCATTAAAGGGTTGTGTCTAGAGACACATCTTTATGTTAAACTGGAAACTCAGGAAATCGAAGAATAGTCACTGTGTCCTGAGCAGTTTAACTATAAATGAACTACAGAACACATATTTTAATATTCCAAAGAAAGGTATTAGGAAATTCTTATCCACAAGTATGCCTTGTGAGCCAAGTCAGGAACGCAGAATGGATTCTGCCAACATTCAACTCCTCAAGCTCCATAAAGGCACACAACAGCTTAATTCCTTTTCAGAAGAGGACACCATCACCCAAGGCTGTAACATACAATAAACTACTTTCTCTGATTTACATTCCCAGCTGTCAGCTATGATTTTCTAACTAGCTGAGATTCAATGTTTACTCTACAGTACTCCACAGAGAAAGTATGCAAGAAACTCATCACATCCCATTGTGACACCAGGAATCACCCTAGAAAAATATTAATATTCTACTGCTTTCACATCAGAAGTGAAACAAAAAGCGAGGAAGTGGGCGAAAAAGGAAGATCTCAGTTTCTTTCTCCCACACACAACCATGCAGGTGAAGAGAGTAATACTCAGGCTTCCTTTAATCTGTCAATAACACAAGCTGAAGCTAATATTTTAGCACTTTGTCTAGATTTAAACCTACATTCTGTGACGCTACACTAACTGATATTTTTGTACAGTTTTGAGTTCAGAAAAATGTTCATATTTACTCACATCTTGTTTGCCAGCCGCAGGGATGTGCAGCTAAGACACGCCCGATCTCCCAAGTTACCTAGGAAAAACACCAATAATTAGCACTAGTTCTGAAATTCAGGAGGACATTCATCTACACAGTGAGTTGCACACAAGTACATGACTTACAAGACCAATCTTTACACAGGAATGGCTACTACTGAAAGCACAAAGATGCTGCTTAACAGCAACTTCCCAATGCGTTGTTTGTCAGCACATTCACACTTTGCATGTTGCCAAGACTGAATTCTGTTTTGCTTTTGACAGTAAGCATGTGAAGTACTGAAGCCCAAATACCTCACCCTATTCCAAGAGAAGTCGAAGCACACGCCTTGATCTTCTTTCTCTCAATCTGTAACCCCAATTTACAGCATAATAAAGAGAAAACAAGTGGGAAGCAATTCTGTAAGGCAGATGAGATGTTCAAGCAAACTGCCTGTGCACATCTGTGGATGTGTGAGGTACTGCTTGCTCTTGAAGACACGTTTCCAAGTCCCTCAGGCAAGTGACTATATTGCAGGAAAACTTCACTGAAAGCAAATGTAATTTTTTAATAGCTCCGTGACAACACTGGATTAGATGATCCAAATGGAGCACTTGCCAAGCATTTAGGATGGAAATAGCTTTTTGTTTGTTTCAAGCAAAACAAATAAAGCATGAGTAGGAACCTAAACATACTTCTGTAGAGACACGAAACCACAACACTTCAGTACATTGCTATCTATTTTGATTAGCACCTGGTAAAAACAGCTCTACCCAGTGATCTCTCTGCAAAGGATAAAAATTGTCTTGAAGGGTGAGGATCTGACCCAAAGCATATGAAAGGTTACCTTTCCAGAAAAAAACTTGTTCCTCAAAATGAATTTTACTTAAAACATGAACTCAGAATCAATCCTAATAATAGCTAATAAAGTGCACAAGCAGGATTGACACCTATATACGGGCATCCTCTATCCAGGTACAGAGACAAGCAGCATCCACTCTGGAAATAAACTGAGGAGAACATCAAATGATAAATCACCTAAGTCATTTCACAAGCTTCAATAAAGGGTCATACTTCAAAGTCTTCCAGCCATGAAAGAAGCATCAGCATTATAAAATGCTACCTAGTGGCTGTACACAATCTACAATCAGTGAAAATCATCCCCGAGGCCACTGGAAAGGAATTAATCATCTCCCTAAACCAACTTTAAAAAATAAATCTTGTATCAACACCTAGCTACAATAACTGAACAGGTAGTTGAGTTATACCAACTGCAAAAAGACTTCTGGACTGATTACAGGAAAATCACACAAGCAAGACTCCAAATGCCTTGACACTTTCTGGTCAATCTTCTCATAATTCATTGTATCCAAAATAAAACTGGAAGGTTGGATGGAGCAGCTATGCTGTGGTTTGTTTCTCCCATCTGGAACCTACTATTTCTAGTCAATCCTAAGAGATAGCAGGATAGAAAGGTCATTTTAGAGGTTAGTGGTACCCTTTTCCACCATTAAAACCAAGATATGGCCTATGACAGAACCTAAAGTAGAAAACTTTATCTGAGAAAACACAGCATCCAAATACAAGACACTTTAATTATTAAGGGAAAAGAGATACCACAAAATCAGGTGGGACAATCAGAAGGTATAGAAGATAACTTATCTGAGGAAAATCTCAACTATCAATCTTAGCATGGATGTCCCATGCTAAGTGGGCTCTGAAGTAATTATAGCAAAAGCTACTGCATTATCAAGTCAAAGGATTTACCAATCTCAAGTTATTTCAAACTCTACCAGGCACTCACTGCCAGTGCAAGTAGAGCCAAAGGAAAAACCCTCTTTCTGCCTTAAAAAGCAAGCCTTGAGAATCTGTGAAGGCATTCTAATACTCTCCAGTATTCAGAGAAAGAACAGCAGCTGAATTTCTAAACCCAAGAGGCATCTCACAGGATGTCCCTGACTTTAAGGAAGAGCTGACCAAAGCAGATAAGTATTCAGTGTCTAGACAGGTAAGCCACAGCAGGGTAATCTGCTTGTCTCACCTGAGTGCCAGGGAGCACACAAAGCCCATGTGCCAAAAACCAGAGTCCTATACTATGAGAGGACACTGCCTGCAATGGACAGGTGCTCCAAGAACAAACAGGGATGATCCAGAGATCAAAACTGGCTTGGAGTTTCTTAGATAAAACTCCATAGGCAGCAAGACACTTTCACTTCACTTACTTTCTTTCCAACCAGACTCATTAACTGTTAAGGAAGGGGTCAAAGAACAGAATTCCAAGGTTGCCGTAAGAAAACACGCTTACTCAAGTGCTTCTTGTTGTACAGCTAACTCAGAGTGTGAAGAGGCACACAGAAACTGTTAATTCCAACTCTGCCAGTTCTCACAAGAGCTCTTTATGTTCTGCAGTGTCTGTTATAACCAAATACCTAAGAGCAAACCAGCCCTGAAATAAAAAACATACTTCCTTAAAAAAGGAGCAAAGTCCATAATCTTTGTTTCTAGGGTAACACAGACACCTAGCAGTGTCTGAACAAGGTGAATGTTGCTTAACCACACTCAACACTGTTCACTTAAGAAACTTGCATTAGCCTTGTAAAAAAGAAAGGCAGAAGTGCCAGAAGAACTGTACGTTGACACATTTGTCATGAAAAGAGAGTAATGAGAAACTTTATTCACAAATTTAATGAAACATCAAAACCGAAGTTTTTAATGTAGAATAGCTATGTACTGTTACTATGTTTAGAGTTTTTAAAAATAAAATGCTAACATGAAGTAAGTCCCTACAGAAGTGTAAGCTTGCAGTACTTAACAGTCTGATCTTGACAGGAAGAACATTTAGGATTCTTAGGAGCACTTAGCTTTAACTTAATCTTAGACTACTTACACGTAAAGCAAAGAAGATGAGCTAAGTAAAGCAGAACACTACACAAAAAAAAGTGCACCTTACAATAATGCACTAATAATAAATTAACACCCCAAATAGAAGTACCGATTGTATCATAACCATAGTGCACCACAACACACTAATTATTTGATTCTATCACGGTATTTCAGCACAAGTTGTCTAAGATTTATAACAACCAGAAGAATCAAATTTAATCCCACATAATTTGAAGGTACATGGATGTGTTTCTTTCCCGTTATAAACTGGACAGCTGAAATACCCGGGGTTTTTTTTTGAGGTCACTGTACAAGCTCAATGTCTTTACAACAGTAGTTTAAAAAAAAAAAGACCATCAAGCAGAAGAAGCTTGATGTGATTACTGGTAACCAAGAGGATAGCCTGGTCATCACAATGGACAAGCATCCTCTTGGCTCAGGACGTTTGCCTGAACCTGGACGTGCCGCCGGCCTGTTCTCAGTGACAGCACTCCAGTGACAGGCCGGGGCTGTGTCAGTGTCAGTGACAGTGACACGGCGCTGCCTGCCGAGCTTTCCCTCATTCCTCACTAACCCCCTGCCATTCCAGCTCTGGGACGTAAAGAGCAACCACAGGCCTCGCCCACGTCTCAAGTTATCAGCTGTTTCATGCCATTAAACTGCACCACCCAGAGATCCTTAAACCGTTAAATTATCTTGGTTATTAATCAGTATCCCAAACTACGTTTCCTTTTTATTTGCCCAGGCTTTCAAAGCCACGCGGAAAACGGCGAGTTCACACATCCTTCCTGACGCGGACTAAGCAAAAAGCCTCTTGTACTTTCTTAAAGGGAAGGAGCACATAAACCAGCGACAACTCCACACCCAGGCTACGCTGCGAACAAGGCAGGCAGGACCGAGACGTAGCTCCTGCACCTTAGCAAAAAGCACGTGTTTTTTCCTTCCCCAGCCAGGCGTCATTTAAAGGATACGCCTGCCCCAGCTGCCCTTAGGGCAGAGCATCCCTTCCAACCACGCTAGCAGGGGAAGCACATGCTTAGAGGCCGCAGGACCCAGGGAGCGTGGGCCGGGCCGGGCCGGGCCGGGGCGGGAGCAGTGCCCTGCCCAGCCTCGGCTCGCCGCCGGCGGGGACTCGGCCGCGGCCCTTCCCTCCCGCAGCGGCCTCTCCGCCCACGCCGGGAACCCCCAGACGCCGCTGCCGCCTCCGCCCTCCCTTCCCGGCTCCCCTTCCCCCTTCGCCCAGGCCCGGCGGGCGGCCCCGGGGGAGCCTCACCGGGCTGTGGCCGGCGGCGCAGCGCTCGGGGCAGGCGGCAGGCGCGGCGCCCGCAGCTCTGCAGCAGCATGGACGCCATGGCGGCGCTCGGCGGGCGGGCGGGTGGCGCCGGCCCCGCTCCTGTCCCGTCCTGCCGCCCGGGCCGCGGCGATGCCCCACACAGGCTCAGCAGCGCCGAGGAGCCGCGTTCGCCCAGCACCGCCCCCGCTGCGCCGGGCACGCCGGGAGCCGTAGTCCTGGAGCGCTCGGTGAGGGCGGCGGGAGCGGGCGGCGGGGATGGCGTCACCGAGGGGCGGGCGCTGTGGTGTGTGTGTGGCCCCGCAGCCGCCCGAGGCGAGCGGGGAGTGGATCCTGGAATCTTCTGTGGGAACCAGAGGCCGGCCCGGTGACGGGGCTTCTACGCTCGAGGGTGGCTCGGTCGCAGCCCGCGGTCGGGAAGGTCACAGCCCGTGCCCGCTGCGAAGGGCGGGGCGCTGGTACCTTCACGGATCTGCCCTGAGCGGCTCACACCGCTGTGGCCATACAGAACGCCAGCCCCAAGTACAGCGGTGCAGCGCCAGATGGTGCTTTCTGCCCTGGCAGCGGGGTCGGGCTGGACGGTCTCCAGAGGTCCCTCCCAACCCTAAGAATCCTGTGATCCCGCCGTGTGCGCCGCAGTGTTCCCCCACGCCTGGGGCCAAAGCCCAGCGTGCCCCTGGCGTTTGGGGACTGCTTGGCAGCAGCAGTTCCAGTGCGCACACGTGTGTTGATTGTGGAGCCAGGAATGCGACATGAAAAAATAGCTTTCTTGTGGAGCTGGGATGTCTTTGATAGGAAATAGCACATAAATCAGGCAGTTGACAGATGTGCCTCGCTAGTGCTGGTTAACAGTTTGGCTACAGACTATCAGTTCTATTGACCAGCATTAGGATCTCTAATCAAATATTTCAATATAGTATTACGTAGTGCCACTCATTTTGCTTACTTTCAACTGTACAGGCAGACACGGCGAATCGCCAGAATCGAACTATGGAAATTATAACTTAACCTGAGAGCACTGAAATTTTAAAAGCTATGTACATGAGGTTTGGATGTTAATGCCCTCCTTGTTCTGGGGGAAAAAAAAAAAAAAAAAAAAAGGGGTAGAAGTTGCTGGAAGTGTCTGTGGACAAGATGGCTGACAGCCCTGCCAACAAGATGGCTGCCCCAAGGACAGGTCCCCAGAGGGATGAGGGTGCTCAGACCTCTCCTGCCTCACAGGCCATTTACAACACCAGGCATTTGACCACCACTACACCCACCTAAACACCAAGGAAAATAGGTGCTATTTAATCCATATTTACCCTTGTATGTCAAGGGTAGCAAGAAGCATCAGGTTTGACCAGAAGCGTGACTGAAACAGCCTCACGGTAATAAAAAGGCAAATGAGTTCTGCAGTTATCCTCCCATGCTTGAGACTTTGCAAATGAAGGAAGTTAATTAGAAACGTTGTAAAGTTCTTTTGTGTATTTAAAGAAAATCCTCAGGGGTTTCTCCTAAGTGTGAAAAATTTAGATGAAGAAGATTCAAAAGAATATGTGAAGATGGAATATGCAATTGACTGAATATTTAAAAAAAACCCATGACACCCTTTTCTCACGTCTTTTCAGTGTGTTGGCTATAGAAACACTAGTGTTGTTTACATTTAATGATAGTTAACAAATTAATTGGTATTATTATTTATGTACTCTAATTACTAGAGCTAGTATTAAAATGTTAGGTTGTCAAACGCACTACAAGATTTTTAGCCAGCTGTGGTTGGTTTCACAAGTATTTAAAAATATAGTGCATTTAAATGGTTAAAATAATTTAAAATGTGCAACCGGACAATAATGCTTTATGTTAATATGGCAATCTTAAAAAAAACAAACAAGCAGCAACAAAAAAAGCATCTTCCCAATCTACACATCTCTCTCACTAGACTGGGTTTGTAGCTTTCTCTTGTTATTCTTTTTTCTTTCTGGATGGCTGATAACAAAACCAAATGAAATGGGGCAACTAATGGCAGTTCCTCTAACAAAGCTGCTTAATTATGTAGAAACATTATATGAAGCCTATACAAGAAGAATAATATGCTCTGAAGTCATTAAACTATTGACAAGAGATTTCAGACAGCAAACAGATGATTACAGAGGTCTCAATACATTTATGCAGACAAGTAACCAGTCTTTCAATAGTTTCATTAAATTCATTAGTATTCAGGGTGGCAGACAATGTAGATGCATGTGCCTTTTCAGAGCTGAATTCGTTATGTTTTTGTACAGTCTTTTGTTCCAGATTTGTTTATACCTGGAATTTACATAGTTTTCTACTGTATATGAAAAGGATTGATAACATACTCTGTGAAAATTTCCTAAATAGATACAGTTTCAAAAAACTGATTGTGTGCATTTACCGAGCATGGTGAAGTAATGTTTAAGATGAGATGGAGTATTAATAATTTTCAAGTAGTTATACAGATTGTTCCCACAGGAAAAGGCTGAGTGACTGTAGGTGACACATGGACCTTCTGCACAGGTCAGTCTTTGTTTTAAAGAAAAACATCTCTCACTCCATCCAGAGCAACAGACCATAAGTTCACAGAGAAAATACTCATCCCAGGAATAAATCACGATACGCATAATTACTAGGAGTTTATTTTTAAAAAACTCGACTGCTACAGCCATTTTAGACCTGGCTCTTAAAGCAACCGTGTTGCTTGGAAAAGTTGTCAGCCATCTTGTTGAAAAACGTGTTTTCTAGGAGGAACAGGATGAGAGACTGAAAAGGAGAAATACAAAGCCTTCTTTCTAGATGGATTTAACAAGGATCTGAGAATTGTTAAAATAAATGTAATATTTGAACATTAAGATTTGAAAATTTATTTTTAAAAGCAAGATTATTATTTAGTATTAATTATTGGGGGTTTTTTTCCCCCTGAATGTTTAAAAGAAGCAAAACCAAGGTAAGAGTTGTCTAAACTGATTTGAAACAACCTCCAAATAACAGGCAAATGTGATGCCTGTTGTAGGCTGTGGGAATAATGAAATATGTATTTTACGGATACATGAGCAGAGCCCAGCGATAGGACAAAGGCAAGACTGTTTTACTCGTCTAAGAGAGGTATGATGCAAAGACCTATAAAAGCACAGAACATGCCTGCGGCTGTGCACTACTTGCATAGACATGACAAAGGAGCAGATGAACCCATAATTCCCAATGAGGAAGGTTCAAAATCTGTCTAGAAATTGGGGGGCAAATGTTAATATCAACAGGGAGCAAAACTGTAGGGGAACTACAATATGTGAGGTATTCTTGTTCAGAAAATCTCTGTTTCACAACCAAAAGACTTCCCAAAGTAATAGTTACATGAAATTCCCGTCTGCTGTCGAGCAGTACTCCTTCCCTCACCAGCACCACCTCGGTGGTGGTTGGCAGACGCATTTGGGGAGCAGGATTCTTTTATGGCCTGCCAAAGATGCCTGCAGTGTTGGAGAGGGTGCCCGTCCCCTGAGGACATGTCTTAGGAAGCACTTTCTAGATCCTGTTGATGTTTTTGAGGATGGATAAGAGGACCTCCCCACTCCAAACTGCAGGTGCCCTGTAGCTTGTGGCAGTGGCTGTGTAACAGCACCAGGTCTGTGACACTCCTGCTGAAGCCACCATTACACAGACACGGCCTCCATCCCCTGGAACACCCCGATGAGAAGCCAAGCTGGCAGCAGAGGCAGGAAGGGGCCGGGGAGGTGGGATTCAGTGAGTGGAGGGGAAGGAGGTGCAGCGTTGATGCTCTGGGCTGCAGGCAGGAGGAAGTGGAAGTGCAATTAGCATTTGATGAGTTGGGAGGCAGGTTTGCCATTTCACTACTTCAACATCGTGTTTGTGTACAGAGTGCAATTCTGTAAGAGACATATCAGCATAGATCCATGGACAGTGTTTAAAAGTAGGATTATGCTTTTAGTCTGTAGAATCTGTTTCCATGGCAATCCCCATGTTGTCTCCTTGAATAGGTTTAACAATACAGGATTAACCTCATCTTTATTCAGCGTAAATCTAAAGAAAGGAATAATAAAAAAACGACATTACTGTGTAGCAAGTTGCATTAAGTTTCCACTCAAGGGAGAAAACCAACAGATTATTAGTAGTTTGAAAAAAAAAAACTTCCATTCATCATCATGGATTTTTAGGAGAGACCCGTGGGATACTGAAGCCTGTTGCTCTGTCGATGTTAAACCCAAAGGTAAAAGTTCAAGTGGTGGCTGGATTACAGAGTTGCTGTATGTACGTCCAGGTCACAAGTTCACTCCTGTCTGTAAATGCGCCAAAAACAAGCAGCACTGGCTACGCATTAGCACAAAAACAGGCGGCCCTGGGTGCCACTTCAAACACTGCCCTGAAAAGCTACAGAGATTGTCTTGATGGTAATAACGTGCTGTAAGCAGTCATTCCTGATCCAAGGATAACTACCTGCTCAAATTCTACTCAAAAAATGTTATTTTAAAAGATTGCGTAGGCTTTGACCTAAATTAGCAACATAAAATGACAAATACAAATAACGTCATTAGGTTGTCATTAGTTAGATTTGACATCTAGGCAGACAAGGAGAACACAGCTAGGGGAGCACAAACAGGTAATTTTGAAAATCTTTCCAAACTGGGGAAAAAGTACCACTTGAGGTTCCGATAGAAAACCGCCGAGGTTCCCGTTTTACCCACCAGATGGAGCTTATGTGAAACAAACAGGCGGAGAAGCTGCGTAATCACCGCACAAAGAGGGGTTTGGGGCGCGGAGGGAGCACGAGGGGGGGAAAGCCAGAAGGTTCTGGCCCAGACAGGATCAAGCAGAGGGAGGGCAGGCACTGTTCAGGCTATATGCACAACAAAAAAATGGAAGAACAAATCTATAAAAAGCCAACTGATTTAGACCTTGAGAAATACAGAGGAGGGGGGGGAAAAAGACAAAAGGAGTCCTTAGTGTTAAAAATGCACCTGTTAGTTCCAGCTGGTGTGAGAAGGACTGAGATTTTGCTGCAAAACCACCAACCCTGTGTATAAGTAACCTGTTGTACCTCCAAATGCATCAATTTGATTTTATGAATGACAAGCTTTAAATCTGTGTATTTAGAGTTTTTCTTTCCTTCCAGGATTTTCTGAGTCTGTAAGGTTTGCAAGTTCCTGTCTGCAATTAGAAACACAGAAAGCCAACAATCGTAGGTCATCATCTCCCTCTCAGTTAGGTCTTTTCTAAGAAAACACCAAATGTTGTGTTACTGTCAATAAAAGCCCTAAATCTGCCACCTCTGCTTTTGTGCACCCATCAAGAAGCAAGACAAGAAGCGCATGTGATCGGGGAAGCCCTCCCCCCACCCATCCCGGATTTTGTGGACCTGTTGCTGCACTCCTGATATATCACCAAATTCCTGGTGAAGTCAGGCAGTGTTACAGGAGTGCTGTAAAAACAGGAGGTCCCTGCAAACCAGAGATACCTTTCAGTTTGTGTCTGTTAAAGAAACAACAGGAGGTCAGTACACCATTTTAGGAGGATTTTTACCTTTGTATTCTAAAAAGGAGAAGAATGTGCTACTTCCAAGGGACATTTCAATGGCAAAAGCATAACTTCCTTTAGCCATTTGGTGAGGCTGAGGCTGCTTGTGATAGGCACTGGTTTGGAGGGGAGTGGATTACATTAGCCCATGCCCACAGCTGTATGACCTGGTAACAGGCAAAATGCAACACAGTCCCATTGTCCCCCAGGCACATTCAGGCTTTCTCTGCCTCCAGGGAGGTAAGCAGAACTAAGGGATTCTGTTAAAATAAGAAATGAGAAAGATACTGAAGATGGAGAGGTTCATTTGCTGGAGCCCAATGCTTAACATTCATATGGCAGAATTTAGCCCTCTCGGGCCTCAGCTGTTGTTACCTCTTTCTTGTGGGTTTTGCTGATGATCTTATCAGTCCTGGCTCATATTTTTCCCTAACAATCAGCCTTAATAACCCCACCAGACTGTGTCTTTCAAACCTTTGAATCGCTCTCTCTTATTTACCTTTCAGCTTTAAACTTTCTACCTTACATAATCCAGACCAAGCCCGTAACACAGATCTCACACTTTTTTATCCTGTTCTCCTTGACCTGGCTAACACTCCCATATTCCACGCTGCCGTACAATGACCTCCCCATTCCAGCATTCAAGCCCACAGCCCCTCCTTTATTCAAGTCAAAGAGCTGCTTTTCTCAAGAGGCCTCCCCACAGAGATAATGAAAAGCAGATTAAGAGATTTAAAAAAGGAGTTGGTTCCTTTGGAATGGTCAGTGTGCTTTCCCTTTCTACAACCATCCTCTATACTGTAAATTTTCCAAATCAGTGTTTGTCTGGATGTCTCTGCCTTGACCTCAGCAGGACCTAAGCTGTTGGGCCCCAATCCTACATATGCATATTCATGCCATGTCCCTTTGCTATCAGAGAGGTTCACAGAGAGTGGTAAAGAAACAGTGCAGTTATGTATTTGTAAAATCAAATCCTGGTGCTTGCCAGATAATATCATAAAAATCTTGGGAAGAGCTAAAAATCAACATTTTAATCTCTGTTTTTATGACACAGAAAGAATGGCAGCTTGCCAGGCAAGTGAAGTGGCAGTCCTGTTGTCAACACTTGGTTTGAACTGATCTGTAGGTATTTGAGAATCTTGGGGGGAAGTACCTGGTAAAATGTGATGTGAAGCTATAGAAATACAACAAAGAGCCATCAGCACAAGTACATCCCAGTGGTGCTTTGCCAGTATCCTGCCTTTTTCTTGTGCGGCTGAATTTCAGGCATCAGAAACAGAAGACGCTTTGTCTGGGCTTTCCCATGTAATCAGCAACCTCTCTCCTGCCTGTCTTTGGCCCCTGTTCACTTTTTTACTATTATAGTATCCCCTAGAGACAGACTTGGGAGGCATTCACCCCCAAACATCCTGTTACCTTCAAGCAATTAGGTATTTTCTCAGCAACTCATTACATGCTTTAATCCTGGTTACATGCGTGGATAAAGTGTGGCTAGCAAGTCATACGTGTATGTAAGAAGATACAAAGTTGACATAAAAGAGCTTCACCACTGGGTTTGATCAGAATCCAGGGGACATCAAGTGCCCCAAAGCAGGCGCTCTCCTCTGAAAGCAACGTGAAGAATGAATTTTGTGTACAAACTGAAGGCTTAGCTGGGGGCTGCAAATATCCAGCAGTTCATCGGCTGGATAGAGCAAGAGGAACTCCTTGGGACTAACCTGTGCACAGGTCAAAGTGAGCCATCCAGCCTGCTCGTCAGTCAGGGAAACAAGCCCCACACTCATTCCAGTACGACATATATCAATCTTTTTTTTTTTTTTTTTTAATCACTATTCCAACAGCTTAAAGAGGAAATACGCCCAACAGATATCAACAAAAAGCTGGCTCAGCCAGCAGTGCTTTCCTGTCGTGCCAAGGGAACAACATCCTCCCCTTTCCAAGGCCTCTCCTCCCAAGGAACAGACATCTAACTCTCCCTGAGCGGGAAGCCTCTTTCAGTGTGCCAGCTGGGAATCAGGGCCCTGGGCGCAATCCCAGCACCTGTGCCTAGTTTTCTTACAGAGCAGCCAGCTGCTCCTCTAGGTCTGCAAATGTCCTGTATACCCTATTTCTTTCCATTTCTGTGCTTTGGATAAGCAATGCAAATGTGTTGCTTATATTTGGGTTTTTGCAAATACATTATTTTACATTTACCTTAGCCTGGTTTCTTTAAGGATCATATCAGGGCACTGACAAATGGAGCCATGCCATGTTTTCGGTAATCCTTAAACCAGGATTGAACCAGTAGTGCCCAGAACATCTATACTATTTTTCAGGGAATTTGAAGGTGAGAAGGATGTGGTGACATGGAGTTTGGGAGGAAGAAGTGTTTTTGATGGCTGGTGTTTGTCAGCAAACTTTTCTGGCATTGCACATGGCAGCAGAGAGTATAGTTGACCCTGAGGGTTCACAGGCATTAGATAATTGTTTTGGCTCTGACTTAGTTCACAGCATGTTAGACAAGTCATTTCTATCTGTGACACCGAACTATCAACTGCAAATTTCCTGTGTGGAAATAATTATGCGTGTTTTCCGAGCTGGCATTATGTTCTTATATATCCAACGGTTCTTATGCAGAGAGGCAAAGTTAGAGTTAAGAGAAGACTGTTGTCACTGCTAATAGCTTGACTCTGAAAAGCATTCATATTATTCAAAAATTCTAGTATGAGTGGAGCCAGAGTTAGAATTCTGTACTACAACAGGAAGGGGAAATGTAGAGGTCTGAAAAATAATGAAGGTGGGAGGAAAGTGAATAGAAAATGGTTATTATCACTGCTAATAATACCATAGCAATTCAATCAGTTTATCTGAGAGCAGGGTTTAATAAAGAACAGAAGGAAATATATTTTCATGCAAACTTGTTCCCACAGGATATTCTAAACCCCCAAAATGTAAATAAATAGCTTCAACAAGAAAATAGACAAATTCAAGGGAGCTAGGCTTCATGAAGTCTCTGACACATGCTTGTCTAAATGCAATGTCATGTTTGGAAGTTAGGAAATTCCTAAACTACTGTTTTTCAGGAATGACACAAGTAAGTAGGAGCTACTTTTTCTGTGCCCTGTTTCCAATTCTAAGCATCCATTACTACTTCCCTTCTAGGTTTCCCATGAGGAAAGAACATGCCTGAGCCTGCTTTGAATTTTAAAAGCATCCTCCGTTCTGCACAAATACAAGTGAGAATAAGAGACCATAAATGATTACCCATGGGCAGCTAATAAAAGTCATAGGATGGAAGTCCTAAACTGGAACCAGGGAGGTGTTTGAGGTGGAGTGAAGGGTCACTATTGGTGGGTCTCAAGGCACTCGACTCGAAGTGTGCATAGCCCACCCCGTGCCAGGGGGATGTGGCAGTCTAGTTAGTCCTGGACACTGTTTCTGCCATCCTTACAACTCCAGGTGTTGCCCTCACCAACAGAGGAACACACAGGTTAATAGAGGTGGGGGTTTCTTGTGTAGAAGTGTAAGGAAAGCCGGGTCAGAAAGGGAAAGGATTTCAGTCCAATTGGTAACTTACACAGAACTTTGCAACGTGAAACTCTACCAAGGAAGGGAATGGGCATCTTTTCCTGCTTTCTTACCATAGTGTTTCCTCTTTGAACATTACAAAGTCCAGCTTCTCCCATAATCCACCTGGAAACGAGTTACAGTCGATCTCCCTCTAGTGGGTAATTAATTACCCATGAAAGCCATGACAAGACTGAGACGTGTGTTAAAAATTTGCCCTGCAATTGCTTTCCTTAATCTTCTTTCTTCAATTTGCTTTGTTCTTCTTTCATCTGTGATCTTTCTTCCACAGGCATTCCATGTTTTCTTGGTATGCTCCTTAAACATCATGGCTGTTCCTTCTCCATTCTTGTGCTGTGTGAGGAGTTAGGCTGTTCTGTTTGACCTTGGTGTAAGTGGAAATGAAAGTAAAGAAGCTGCCAAAGAATGAATTTAAAATGAAATATTCTAGAGATTAGCAGTGTTTGCACAGAGGCACATGTGAAACCCCCGGTACACTGAAGGCTTAGAAATCTGGGAAAAAGAAGACCCTAAGACCTACCTTAAATGGGTTCCTGAAGTTTGTAATTTATTTTTTCTATCTGGAGTTAGTCAACAGAAATTTACAGTTGGGTTTTCTTATCCTTAAAGTTGATTTATTTGGGTGGAAAAATCTTCTGCTTTCTGCTTAGTAGTTCGTTTGCTTTGCATTTGTTGTTCCATTACCAAAACTATTAAGAGCAAAATACATAAGCCAGCTGTGTTCTATCTGAAGTTAGCTCTCTAACAGCAACAGTTAACTACCAAAGAGTATTCCCAGAGCAGAGCTGACATTAATTGAGAAGGATAGTGCTCTCAAATACATCGAGACAAGATGCTATAGAAATTGATTTAACCAGACCATGCCTTTTGTCTATGGAACTGCATTTCTCTCCTTGCAGAGCACATAGGCTGGATATTATGGCTGCTCCTCCATTCAGATTAATGGAAATATAGTAGGGATGAATCTCAAAGGTATTTCCTTTCCTCTGACTACTCTGATTATTTTTTTTTTGGTCTGGTTAAGCACAATTCAAACAACAAGAGGAACAAGTCAATATTGTCCAAACGAAAAATGACAGAACTGGTTCAAAGAAATTTTTAGGACAGGCTTTGATGATACATTTCTCGAGTGATAGTAGGCTTTGTATTAATCATTATGTTACCTTTCTGTTTAAAACTTTGAATTATCTAAATAAACCAACATGAAAGACATTGTGCTCCAGTCCAAGTATTTCCTAGGTTCCTGGAGGTGCTGATCTTTTTCTCAATTCACTGTGATAACGGAGTTCCTCAAAAGTCACTAATTAGAATCCCAAGAGCCTCTATTATCACAAATTCAGATATCACAAGGAGAATGAATAAAATGAAAATAAACTGGAATTTAACTGAAGCAAGGTAAGGTCATGGATTATTTATCATGAGCAAATTCTGTTCCTACTAACACCTGTGCAATCCATATATTTACATTATATTGTGAAACAGCCTCATACAAAAATAATTCAGCTATACAGCATATCAGGATTATCAACAGTTATTTTACTTACACGGGTAAAAAAACACTGTAGCTTTTGCTCCCTTTATAACTGAGATGTCAATATAACTAATTTCATCTCACTGTAATAAAGATGAAATGAATTCCAATTCTGCTGCTATATCAGTTACAACATATTTTTATTCAGCCGAGACATTTCATAAACCTGCTGAAGGTAAGAATTGCAGACGGCGCTGAGGCAGGAGGTGGAGGCAGGGAAAAGGTACTGCAGAAGAAATTTACAGATTTTGTCTCCAGAGCTTTCCTTGCATTGATGTACAGGACAAAAAGGATTCAGTGACTACCAGCCTTCAAAACCAGCTTGTACAGCTGACAGTAAGAAAATGTTCTTTTGCATCCAAATGGAGGGCATTTGTTCTAGAATTTACTAAGAGGCTGAAAACAAAGAAACTTGCAGCACCACATCCTATTCTTTATTTAGGTTGGATGAAGGCTTCATTTGGCATTATGGAAACTGGAACGACTGCACTGGGCTAAAATAAAGGCCTGCCAGTCCCTTTATCCAGTCTCTGGTCGTAGTCAGAAAGCAGTGCTTGGGGAAGGAGTGTGAGAAACAGGGTGAGCACAGAGCGTTGCTGCCGTTTGCCTTCACTGCCTGCAGCAGCAATGCTGTATTTCATCGCTGCTGATAAACACACACAGAAGGTAGTCTAGTGGTCTGAGCACAGATCTGGGAGCTATGAATCTGCTGTTTCAGCCCTGCCTCTGTCACCAAGGTTACTTGTACATTGCTGTGTCCCAGCTCGTGTGTGCTGGTGGCAAACCTGCCTTCAAGCCTCCGCACTGCAGAGGCACACACGGCCCATGCTCACGTACCCACACTTGCATTCGTGCTGTAGTTGGCCAGGTCTGGTGTTACGGAGAAATTTGTTCCTCCTTTATGGGCTGCTTAACATCTGTGATTGTTTCCAGAAGAGCTGCACAATATCCTGGTGCACTTCTTATTGTGCCCCTTTATCTCTCCCCCATTCCTTCTGGCTCCTCTGTTTTTTGCTTGGTTATCCTCAATGGCCTTTGTGGTCCTTGTGCTTTGTCTTAAGCTTGTCATCCCTCTCAGTTCTTACACTCACAAACAGCAGGCTTGGTGTAAGAACTCTGCAAATGTTTTCCCTGACTGTGTAGCCTGAGTCAAGGTCAATCTATCAGGTAGCACTGATTCTTTCAAATGTCCCCACTGAAGCTGCTGATGAAAAGGTGATGCTGTTAGATTTCCAGTAAAACCAGAAAGGTAACGTTAAAGTCACCTCCCTAAAAATTCCCATTACAAATTTTGTTTAAAAACTATGTTTCACATTGCTTCAGAACTACCTGCAATTTCCAGCATGGTAAGATGGCTCCTGAGTGCACTCTCAGAAAGTGAGTCTGTCAGCTGCAGGCCCAGTTCTGGTGAGCTCACAACTCCATTGTTCCTTCTGAAACTCCACCCCCTCCTCCTACACAACCATTGTTTCCACCACCATGGGTCTACCATCCTTTCAGAAACACCGTGGAGCACTGCAAGCTGCTCACTCAGGACACTACTCAGAGCATCACAATGCAGGCAGGTAGATAGGGAGCTGCCAGAATTCCCATTTCCATTTTTAACCTTGAAATGGAGAGACTTTACCAGTTTGATGCATCAGTTGGCCTGTAGAGCCATTGGGCATGTCATCTGTGCACGGTGACTCAAACTGGCTGGATTGAAGGACAGATTGGAGGAATTTCTCCCCAGATCCTTGCACCTCAGGTTGAGCAGAACCCTGGAGAGCTCCTCCTCCTCCTCCCTGCAGCCTCCAGCTGTGCTTCTATGCAGGGCAAGGGTGCACAGGAACTGGAGGAAGCCACATGCAAATCAGGACTGAGTGGTAACCAAATATGCTTAACCCAGGGGGATGCTGGTGGGAAGCACAGAATTAGTGAAAGGGAAGCGAGTAAATAGACTGGAACATACAGGTCCTGGAACACTGGCATGTCAGTGAGAGCTGTGTATAGTAAATAAATAGAAATATGCATGCTTTAGCAATTTCCCCAGGGTAAAGTGAGTAGGAGTGTGTTCAAAGAGTAGTAATTGCTTTATGGTGTCCTGCGAGCAGGGGTTCCATATATACATTAGGATGTACATACAGGGTGTATATATGAATGATCAAGGAGTTTAGACAACCACCTGAGTAACTGGCAGCAAACACCAAATCCCATCAGCCTGATCCCAGTGCCAAGTTCCTCACTGCTCAGTGTTCCAATTTCACAGGCAATTAAAATGGCTACTTAGCTACATCATTTGTCAAGTATTTTAAGTAGGAAAAGTGATGTCAGTTGTTAGGCATTACTACGCAGGTAAAAATCACACCCCCTTGTTAAGCATGCACAACAATACACCATTAACCTGTTTAATATGATAGCTTGAAAGAGCGGTATGTTTTTCTTTTACATTTCTACTAAAAGTCCTTTGTTGTTACTTTGTTCATTAAAATTCTTTCTGCAATAAAGGGGATTCAGTGATTTTACAAACCAGCATCATCCCTAGAATGTTATCATTTGACAATTTCAAGGCTTTTCAGCACAGACCGTTGCACGTATGTCATATATCGCATTGCAGATTTCATCCAATAGTGGAAAATGTACTCTGAATGCAGTATCGTCTTATCAGTATTCAAGCACCATAAGCTTTCTCACTGCAAGCAGGCTACTGTTCATTACAATGAAACTGAAAATGGAATAACCGAAGGATTGATTTATATGACCTTCACTCAGGAATGTTCTAATTCTGACATAATCTCTCTGACTGAAATCCTAAACACTGTATAATTTTGATTGATTACCCTTAAAAGAAGGAGCCTGGATCTATAGATCAACAGAATACCTGGCATGAAAAGGAGTGGTGCAACAGCTCAGGGAGACTGCAAGAAAATGCAGATTGGTCATGTGACTTTACTCCAAACATTGTCTCAGCCAGCAAATCCAGGAACGGGGCTGAAAGCTGGTGGAAAAACATTATGCGGATGTTTTCACAAATCACTCTGTCACTCGGAAATCTCTCTTGATTATATACATTTTATAGCAAAGATAAGAGCATGTTAATAAGTTCAAGCATGAAACAGTCTGTTTACTAAAGGCTGCAGGAAATGTTTATTAAACCAGCTAATTTATGGCAAAACAGGGCCAGAGCTTGATATACTCCACAAAAGGCTGCTTTGCCAGGCAGCTCTGTTTTCCTGCTGTAAAACCTACCCTGTGCTATTCTGTCCTAACACCCGCTGCCATGGGAGCCAGGAGAAGGTGTGAGGGTACATTGCACCTGACTGCCCGCAGGTGAACACTAGAGCAGCCCTACAGCTGCTGCTTACAATTAACAGCTGGTATCTTTAAAGCAAAGCAGCCGGATCTAAATCACGTAGAATCTTATTAAATTGAGAGGTTAATCACGCTGGTTGTCACCTGGATTTTTTTGGTGAGGTAAAAAGAGCAGTTAGAAACTATTCACAACAAACTCATTGATAAACATACATTAAAAGCCTAATAAACATAGCTTTAATACCTTACAGGACTGGAATCAACAGGTCATTTAGTTTTAAGCAGACTAGCAAATGGAAATCTGCCCTCCACCCGTGTCTTTTTTTCTGTTTGCAGTGTTGGATGAAATGAATGCTTGCCTCCTTCCCTCCCACACGCTCAGCTCACAGTTCCCACTTAGCCATTTCCCAGTCCTATTTTGGACAAATCTTTATCTTATCATACTTCTCCTGCAAATCCTTCTTCTCTAGAGCACTTAACATCCTCTTCTTTCATAAAATCCACCTTTTACAAGTGGTACCTAATCAGTCTTACTTCATCCTAGCCAGAAAACTGAGGGGGTTATTTAAAAAAAAAAAAAAATTATTATTCAGTGAATTTTGTGTCTGGTATGAATTGTTTAATTCTAGCAGATGGTAGTTTCCTCTATGCAGGAGCATTTGTCTGCTTCACTGCATTGCACAATGTGTATTATTCTCACCTGTGAATGGGCCTGTTCCTTATTACTCCCAAAGATCAAACATTACACAGTTCCTGCAGTATGGAGCTACAGTCTGAGCTACAGCTACTGCAGCCACTGTAAAAGCACTACAGCCTCAGAAGGATTATTCCTTCCTTCCTGAATACGTTAGAGTGGATATACCAGGAACTAAATTTGTGCTTAGGGATAGCAGGAAGTGCCTGCTTCTTTTTATGTATTTGTAGAGCAGGAGGGAGAAAAAAAAAAAAAAAAGAAAAAAAAAGGAAAAAAGAGGAGATAGAGAAGAGAAAAAGATAAAAAGAAAAAAAGAGAGACTTGGGTGGATACACATTTAGGACATTTATTCCATCAACTATATAGACACAGTTTTCAAGAGTAATAAAATATTTATTTTAAAACCTGTGTTCTCCTAGAATGACAAAGGCTTGTAAGCAGTAGACAAAAGAGAAAAAACCCAGTGAATATTATTTCTGTAATCAATTGCACCATAGTGGTATATGGTGCATATCAACATGTATGAATACAATACAGACAATATTTGATGCTTTGGACTAGAAAACTTAACACAAAGCCTGGTTCTGCAAACCAATCCTGGCATACTTGATTTTCAGCATGAGCTGTTTATTGAATTCTCAAATGAATGTATTTATCGTTAGGAAAATCAAAACAGCAGAGGAAGTAATATTGTCGTAGATTTCCCAATGGTGAATTAATTAGCAGAGTCAATTCTGGCCTCAGCCTGGTATCTCATCCACCAGACAACACTGGCTTCCCAATGTAATGACAGATGATCATAAAAGCTTAGCAGTGTTTTGCCAGTGCTGGTGAAGCTGATAGGGGTGGGAGTGAAGGGCAGCTTGGTATCTTCTCTAACCAGTGGCACAACTATTCAGTATGAGAGATTAAGAACTAGACTTTGTTAGGATGATTATCATTACCCTCAACAACTATAAAAAGCTCTAAGTCAAATGGTTCTGACTCACTTGTTGAAGGGTACTGCCATCTGTGGAGGAAATTCTGGGTATGGGCTGTCACTGGGTGGCTAATCCCCCTGGAACAGGTGCACAGCAGTTTGCCAGTCCCACATCATAGCAGGGCTGGGAGCCAGGGGCTCCAGCTCATAAAAGAGATGCCCATTGGAAAGGAGGTGGACAAAAGAAGGAAGGGCACTGCCTCTCTTGGCATCTCTCCTGAGCTGCTTCCCCTTGCAAAGTTTTGGAATAAGATTTGGAAGCCCTTCTCCACTCAGTGTGCATCAGCAGTAATACCCCACTTGTCCTTCCCCAGTAGCAAGTTCTCCTGGGCCACATCAGCAGCTTGGGTGAAATACTTTTGCAGAAAGTATGTTTGTGATTGTAAATTCAACAGATTCTCTAGAAACTGTTTAAAATTTAAAATATCCCTAGAATGCATAAGTAGCAGAACAGTCTAACCTGACTAAGGTAAAAAAAACATTTATTGAGTCTGTTCAGGACAGAAGGCAGAAATATTGCAAAATTGACTTTCAAATGAATGAACAAGGAATACAGACTCAACACCTCAACTCTGGCAGACGCTGAACCTGTCATTTGATCTGCAGTAGCACTTGGGTGTCTGTGTAGGTCAGCTGAAGCAGGAAACGTTTCTCAAAAAGACTGTTCAACTAGTCCGAACTGGTGGCTTCTGAGTAAGAAAAAAACATTTTGTTATATTATAAGTAGTATAAATAAAATAATGTTAAGTCCTTTCACTGATTCAGACACACCTATTTAAAATTATATGTCACAGAGTTAGAAAGGACCCTATCATCAGACCTGCACTAGGCAGACTAAAAGACTTCTTGAAGAGATTTTTTTTCAATCTGAAATACAACATACCTATCAATATAATATTTTTGCCTAATTAAAGTAATTCCATTGATGATGGGTCTATCATAGGTTGATGTTACAAATTTTTGTAAACTTATTGTATTTGTTATTTATCTGAGCTGTTAATGTTAATACTATGTTAATACAAATGTTAATACAAATGTTAATACTAGTAATTATTAAACTTGAGAACAACGCAATGAAAAAGATAAAGAAAACAAGAGGAAAATGAAGCTCATTAAATGTCTGTCTCCCATTGATCGCCAATAGCTGCTAGTGTTAAATTAATAGGTTATTTTATTGTCCTCTGCAGCCAAGCTCAGCTATACTCCATTCAATAACCAATAATTTATGTCTTTGAGTTAATAATAATCACAATAAAAGTATTCCCCACTTTCTGGCATGCAGTGTTTATTTTAGGATATTAACACAGCAATCCAAATACAACACGTAAGACTCCCTCAGGGCTTTCTGTCTCGCATCCCAGACCTTCTGTTTCTTTATAAGCTTTAACAGCCACAGTTAGAAGAGATATAAATAGTCCGAAGCACAAGAGAATCTCTCTTCCCTGACAGAATCTTTATTTACAAGCTCTACAGACCTAAGCAGGTCAAACAGTCCCTTGCTGGCAGGTTAATAAGGCCCACCTGCCAAATAAACCCACCAGTGAACTCCACAGGGCCTACATAAATCCAAAACGCTTGGACAAGAGAAGATTTTCTCCCCAGGAATCATACTGAGATGGGATGCTTATAGTTCAAAAGGGGTTCATCTTTCAAACTCCAGAGTGCTTGTCTACCTGGCACATACTCATGAATGTGCAAAAGGTTTGTAAAAACCATGGCTCTTACTTTCAGAAGACATCATTACTTAACATTTGTATTTCAATATTGCTTACAGGACACTTACACGCTGAGGGCTCCCATACTGGTGCCATAAAAACATGTCAGGCTTTTAAGTCTCTGCCCTTGAGACTTTCTTTTTAAAAGGCAAGAATAGTTGGGTCATAAATGAAATCTTTAAAATTGTTCAAAACTTAACATGTAATTGATTTCCCAACAACACCATGAAAATGAAATGAAAGAATATGATAACTGGTTATTTAAACCAACCTAGAAATTAATTCTCAGAAGCCACGGTAAATTTTTAAGTGAGTATTGGCCATTATCAAAATGGAATTCTGTTCTGAGATCTGAGCTTTTCAAACACGACTCTTGGGTAAATGTTTCCCACTGAATCAATGACTTCTTTATGTTCCTCCCTGAATCAGTCAGACCCAGCAATTATCCCAGTGTGGGCATATCCATAGACTTCTGAAAAGGCCCAGTCACTATGCTTATATTGCATTGTAAAAAGCATCTCCAAAGCACTCTTCAGATTTCTATTTGCTGTTCATACAGTCAGCAAAGCGGTAAACTCTGAGAGCATGCCTCACAATTTATTACACTCTAAGGGTGGCCCCAGACAGATGAAGGCAGACAATGGATTGTAGCTGGGCAGCAGAAGCTCTCTGGCCCAAAACACTGAAGCAGAAACTTGTGATCCACTCATGAAGGGAGTTGGTTTACCTTTCACACCAGGCTGGGAACTTCAGCAGTGCCTGAGCAGATTCATGAACAGAGGTATGTCCCAGCCCCAGAGGTGGCAACAGCAATCAGGAAAGGCAATATGAGGCTGGAGAGGCAGTGTGTGTAGTGGCAGGGATCACAGGTCCCATTTTAACGAGCCAGTGGAAGTCTAATAAAGTTCTTAAATGTATTGTGAAGGACACATCCATACCAGGCCTACAGGCTGTAAAATCCTTGGGGACAGGCAAATCAGGGAGCACATAAAAAGGCTTGCAGTGATTCCTTCCTGCAGGTCCACAGTGGGCTAGACCAGATTCCCCTCAGGCACTGGGATTACAGTTTTACAAGTGTAGGTAAAGTAAGGAGCACATGTAGAACGTGCATTTAAGATGGAATGCTGTGGCAAAGCATAGTTTCACTTTGAAGGCCTCTATGTTGGATCACCAGAGAGAATGCTCAGTTCTGAGATCCTGGTATGGCAGCTGCCAGTGAGCTGCATGCTATCAATGGTGTACTTTTAGTAAGAAACAAAAGTACCTCCTCTGGGCTCTATAAAGTACTTCTGGGGCAAGACAAAATGTGGGGATTTGAATCAGTTAGACTCGTGAATTCCGAGGGCTATTTAAGTGCCTACCACCTCCTTTGGATCAGTGCAAACAGTTTATTCCTGCTTTGAAGAACCAGTTCAGACACAGAAGATGCACACAACATCAGCCCTTCAGCAAACACCACATGCCCAGTTGCTGTAGCAATTGCAGAAGGAGGAGCGCTCAGCATAGGGTGGCTCGTGCCCACGGGAACGATGCTATTATTAGCACAGTGGTACTACAACCATGCCCACTGCCAGCGGGAGACAACGCAGGGCGGGTGAATCTTCATGTAGGCTGTGTCCTACACGCTAGCCAGGCCCAACACCTCTTCTCTGCTGAGCACATTCTTCATTTGAATCACAGTTTAGTTCAGCTGCTGTAAACGCAGCTGAGGCAGCCTGATGTTCTCCCTGCTGTATGTAAACTGGACGCAATTTGGCACTGCAGCCAGAACTGCCACGGTGGGATCAGTGCTGTGTGTAGGGTTGATCTGCTGACAGAGTGAGTCCTGCAGGCAGCCCAGCAGCCCTTCTGCTCCCTGCCAGGACTGGTTCACCAGGCAGGAGTGTCTCACACAGCCCTGCGCTGCCTGGCAGAGCGCACGCTCTGCCTCATTAACAATAACTGAAGCGAGCAAAGAGAGCTTACAGGAGTGAGCATGTCGAGCTCGAGAAGAGTGAAAAAACACTGTAAAATGTGCAAGAAACACATCCTACTCCTTTCAGTTTTCACTGCAGAAACAGCACAGGTGATAATTTAGCAGTTAGGCCTGCATTTACAAGCCTGCTCATCCTATGCCTCAAATCCAGTTGTTTCAGCCGTCATTTGTCGAGTACATTTGCACGTACTCAACACCAATGTAAAACAAGTACTAGGCATCTTATATAAAGTCTCCAAACAGTTCTCAAAATTAGTGGATGTTTCTGAAAATGCTTGTCAGTGAGCATTTTTCTCAAGGCATATATACTGAGTAAATGGGATATGATCGCAGTTACAATTTCTCAGTAAAGGAAATTGCCAGCCACCAGTATAATTAGAAACAGTTCGTATGATCAAATTAATCATTTAAAAAAGAGCAATTACTGTTAACAGAATAATGGCATGCCTTAAAAAAGAATGAAATTAACCTTTAGGACTGACATAGTTACCCCCACCATTCTGTACTGAGGCAGCAAAGATTAATATATGTGCAAAATAAAACACTGCATTAGCATCTGCTGGAAACAGTAGTAGCATTATCTATCTGGCCTATTCAACCCTTAACAAACTTTATTCTTTGGCCCTGGCATAGAGTGGAAATATCAATAGTCACTTCTCTGCCAAAATGAAGAAAAAACACTCTTCAAGACTTACATTGCTACATAACTTACCAAGTTGTGATTATCACTGACCAATAATTACATGAAGGTTAAACATAAGTCAGCCATTTGAAATGCAGAAGAATTTAGCTTTCAAACCTACATTATGGCTCCTCAAAAGCTAAGAGTTACAGAGTTAAACATTAGCCCTAACAAGCTAAGATCTAGAAATACATACCAAACATAAGACAAAAAACTATAGTTTTGTTCTGGAGTGCTAAACATTAATTCTGATTATTAAAGTATTTTGGTATATATACTTCTTAATGGTATTAAATTTATGTTTATAAACACAGTAACGTACTATGCAGTCAAGAGATAGAAGAGTTAATGTGTTTTGAATGCTCAAGCTGTGTGTTTCTACATAGATTAGATTTATTTTACTCTGAATGTCAGCAATGTTTAAATTAAGTCATAGTGATGTTGAAGATAATTAGAGACATATAACTTCTATGGCTAAATTTATTAGCGCACTGAAGTTACTTATACCAGGCTGAAGCACGTTAGCTGCCTAGAACTGATATACAGCTGGTTTTTATCATCCAAACACTGGAAAACAGCAGGGACATGCTCCTCAGTTTTCCTTTCTCCTGGCCTCTGCCTTGCCCTGAAGATGTATCCCACTCCCTCATGTCTTCAACTTTCCTCTTGCTTTTTGCTTCCTCAATTACACTTCCCTTCCTCCTGCTCAGTACAAATGGTGCAAACACAATAGGTATTTGCGAGAAAAGTGACACTTATTCCGTTCTTTTCCTATCTGAAAACATATCTGGTAAGCAGACTGGTGTATAACTCGTAGTCTGAAGAAGATTCGCATTTAACTGTGTATTTTCATCAGAATATCATATCTTACTCTGATCAGTATTTAAGCTATAAGCTGAAGCTGCCCATAAGAGGCCTCTCATTAGGACAGAGACTAATTCTGTTTGAAATTCTCTAAGTAGATGATTTTCTTTTTTCCAAAGAATCAACTTACAGTCAAAAAATACCATTGTTCCATTTTTATATGAGATTACACAAAACATACAAGAAGTCTGAAGAGCCTGTACCTTCTCATTTTCAAGTTAATTTAAAAAGTAATTCCAATGCGCAAATTTTTTGAATAACCATTTTCAATGAATTTTCATTCAAATTAATTAGCAGATGTATAGGCTCTCAAGAACACATTTACTACTATAATTTGAGGATGAATATGCTACACTTGATATAAAATATTTTGAAACACTGATTTAAGTTTACACTTCATTCTTCCCTAATTCCACACCAGCAGCTTGCTGTCTCCATATTAAACTACATGCAATATGCTGCATGGCCAAGGACATAAATGCATACATACATGCTGATAAAGATTTTTCTGAACCTTGGTGAGGACACACGGACTGACATGCTGAAGGATCAGTGGCTCTGTCTTGGCTATACCTAACATAGATAAGGATAGGTTCAGACAGGTTGAAAACAACGATTACTCTCTGTTAATCCAAAGGAAAAACAAGAACTGCTGGCTGGTCAGCGCTCAGGTGATGGGCTGCCAGCTGACAGCATGAAATGGAGAGTAATGATGATAGCAGGGACAACGCTGAGCAATCCTCTGCATCAGTGCTACAACAAAACAGGACAATGGCCAGCAGCAACTTTTCCAGTGTATTGGTTTGAAGTAGAACTACGTCTTCAGTGTTCACCCCAACAGATGAAAAAGTTTGTGAAACAAGAAAAACCTACAGATTCTATATGGCCTAGTACAGTCCTTATCTCATTAAACACCTGTAGTACAATAAACACTGTGGACATGCTGTGCTGCTGTACTAACTAATTTGGAAATATCTGATTAACACATGGACTGCACTCACATAAATTCATTTTAACTCTACTTCGAGTTACCTTAACATTGCCACCAAGATAATCTGCATTCAGGAAACTACTAAACAGATTACTTTACAAAATCCTGAAACAGAAATGTAAAGGGATACAAGAAAGGGGTTCAGAAAGCAATCAATCTTTAGCATCCATACAGGAGAGAAATGTAAACACAAAGCTCCTGCCACAAAGATCTTCAATGAGATTAAACGTGCTCAGGAACTGCACCATCATTGCTCGTGGCCTTTGCCAGGAGAAAGGCAAAGCGTTAACACAGGAACTGCTGGTCCCCATTGCTTCTAATGGCAACGAGTACCCCAAAATGTGCCCCAGCCCCTTGTTAACAGGGCTGACGAAACTCTCAGAGGAGGGAGCTCTGCAGTGTTGCACAGAGTAGTTCCACACACATATTACATGATTCTGAGCTCTGCCTAACACAGTGGAACTACAGCAACTGCAATGTAAGGCCTTGGCTTTTCCAGCACTGACTGTCCCTGTGGTAGCAACAAAATCCTTCCTTCAGTTTCAGAATTTCAGCATATCCCAACATGTGCCTAAAGCCAGAGGCACTGACTACAGTTATTGCTGAAGGAGTGATCTTGGAAAAGTGTTTAAATTGCAAATTATCTTTCGGCCTAGTAACTAATTGATAATCTCTAAAATATTCAAATATTCCTCGGACAATATGCAACTGCTGCATTTCTTTTAAATCCTTTGAGTTGAACAGAGAGACGTTGATCGTGATGCTGTTTAACACAATATATCCATAAAAGTTGAAAGTAAGGAGCAATAAAATTTTAGATATAAAATGAAACAGGAGTCATTAATAAATGAATACTTTTATCTGCTCTAGTTATACATCTTTGATATTTCTTGGATAGGTCATTGAAACCAAAACCATTAAAAAATATTGGCTAATTCAAAAATCACAAGAAAATATAATGAAAGAGAATAAAATCTCCAAGAGGTTCAGCCTGCAAATTCACAACTACTACAAACCGATTGGAGAATGTTTCCTTCAACTCTTTCAAATATAAACTGGTAATATTCCAGTTAAAGGTGTTAACTCCCAGCATAAGCTTTCCTGGAAATTTGCATGGTGGGTCTTTCAGAAGGTAACTACATGGTTACAAATCTTAGTGGCATAGACAAGGCCAGTGATCTACAGGAGCTGTAAGGG
>NW_020955530.1:634912-636307 GCF_003031625.1 Empidonax traillii
ATTGGAGAATGTTTCCTTCAACTCTTTCAAATATAAACTGGTAATATTCCAGTTAAAGGTGTTAACTCCCAGCATAAGCTTTCCTGGAAATTTGCATGGTGGGTCTTTCAGAAGGTAACTACATGGTTACAAATCTTAGTGGCATAGACAAGGCCAGTGATCTACAGGAGCTGTAAGGGCTAAGGAAGAGCTGTTGTCACCTTCACCATGATAACAAAATGCTTCCACTTACACCTTAAAAGACTGACACAAAAGGCAAACATAGGAACTGGAGTTATCTGGAGGATATTAGGGATTAGTAATAAGTACAAAATAAAAATCTGTTTCTCTTTTCTAAGTCTTACACAAAGATGAACTTACATCATTGGGCCTGAACACAGAGTTTATTCCCAAGAGAATGTAGATAAAACATTAATATTATGCCAGTTATTGATAACTAGCCTCATTTCTTATGAAAGCTTGGGGCTTTTTGGGGAGGAACAGCAAACACTCCAGCAAACATCATATTTTGTACTTTTAATATGTTAACATTATGGTTCAACTGTGGAAGAAAAGCACGCCTGTATATTCCCTTATGTAAACAACAGGATTCACGTATTCGTTCTTCTGTTTATTTGTATTGATACTAGTGTCTATTTTTAATTAGAAAGCATCTTTAATTTTTCTGTGAATGCATTTAACTGAACTTTAGAAAGAAAGACAGAACTGTCATGACTCTTAGTTCAAGTCAGCTATTGTAAAATAGAATGGTACTTTATCTTTTTCTTTAGTGGTGTAAACCTTGCTTGTCTTACACCTAAAGATAGCGTTTTGTTTTGTTTTTTTTACAGAAAGGCTCTAAAACAAGTTAAGGTACCTTATCACTACAGACAGATTTCCTTCAGCCACCTTGAGATTAAAGTTTTAATCAGCCGATGATTAAGATTTCCATTACTAAGTAATTAGCACTAAATTCACACTGTTCAACTGTTAACTAGGAAAGGTGCACCCACCATTAAATACACATCAACAAACTCTAACATATGAAAGTAAATTAAGGTCTTAAAAAGAAAAAAAATAGCCCGAGCCTTTCTGTAACAGATGGCCTAATTTCCCCATTACCCATGAAGTATGATGCCGGTGTGTTCCCCCTTAATTATCATCTGTTTACCTTCACAGGATTTGCTATAGGCCCTTAGTTACCAGGTTAATACAGTATCCATAGCACCGAGGGACTCTGTCCTCTGCCTTGTGCAGAAAACACAGGTACCCGGTGCTTCATAAACTCTTTATTAAACCATCGAAAGCTTGAAAAAGTTGGCCATTACCTGCTTTACATTCCACAGGAATATCTGTTCCTATCATAAAATGACAGTTATTTAATGATTTGACAAAAAAAAAAAAAAAAAAAAAAAA
>NW_020955530.1:637947-657159 GCF_003031625.1 Empidonax traillii
CCCGAGGCTGCCGCAGGATTTGTGCCGCTGGCTGGGCCCTGACTCCTGGGTGGCGGAGGAGCGGAAAGGAGCGATGCCGAGCCGGAGTCCCGGCTGTTGCAGCTTCATCCTTTCCCCCCCTGCCCGCCTCCTCCTCCTCGGCGCTGCGGGAGGTCGGGGGCAGCATAAAGGGGTGAGGGAGAGGTGCCCACCCGTCCCACCTCCCTCCCCCGGGGAATGGGGGATCAATCAGTGCAAGTCAGAAAGAAAACCGGAGGGGGGGGGGTACACGACCAATGGGAAGGGATAAAAAAAAAAAAAGCTTCCCCAGGGTTTAAACCGCCTCCTTAAGGGGTGGGGAGGTTGCAAATGTCCCCCCCGTGGCGGTGAGAGTGTGGGGAGGTGGAGGCTGCTCCTGCCCCTTCCCGCCGGGTAGGACTGGGATTGTACGGCAGCAAGAGTGAATGTAACTCTGGAAATGTATGGAGGGGGAAGCCATGTTTGATTTATTCCTCCACTAAACAGTGGTGTGATGATCCTTCCACTTACACCCTTCTGCAGTCCATCCTGGACCGGTATGGGAGGAGAGCCTTGTTAGGAAAACGGGAAGGAAACATTCCTGCGAAGTCGTGCGGGCTCGTTGGCTCAATCTTCATTAACTATGGGAGGGTAGGGCTCTTGTAACTTGGATTGATATTTGTGTGGTGAGCGAGCCTGGGGAACTTGTATTCCCAAGGCCATAGTTACAGCTCATCTGCTGTGGCTTTACCGCTCTGGGGGTGGAGAAGGGAATTTGCCATACTTCTTGAACATATTTATACTTGCTTTTTGGTTTTGGCTTTTTTTTTTTTTTTTTTTTTTTTTTTTTTTTTTTTTTTTTTTTTTTTTTTTTTTTTTTTTTTTTTTTTTTTAAATATGTCGGCTGAAAGGGGGTAGGGAGATGGTAAACACCATATTTAAACAGATTTCAGAGAAAAATGGGCTTCTTGCTAACAGACATTAAGCAAGCAAGAGGCTGGTATCAGTCATTGCCCATGTATTTCGTGTGTGTGAATAGTTTCTTACAGGCATTTGCTTTAAAGTGGGTTTATACTGATTGTTAAATTTAGGATCTAGTGCTGCCCACACTGAGTAAGCTAAAGAGGTCTGTTTTAAAACAAAAAAAAAAAAAAAGAAGATATGTTTGGCTTTTAGCCGTTTCATATATCCAAGGAAGGTAACTGTAAACACTGTAGGGTGGCAGTGAAGTTTGTAATAGATTTTGCAGAGAGTCCTTGCTGGTGACTTAGAGCAGACATATATATATGCTTACTAAAAATCCTTACACATGGAATGTGTGGCTTCAGCTGCAAGAATAAACTGGTTCTTTACTAAAATGTTTTGTATGTTAGTAGAATCTCTGTAAATTTATTGCTGAAGCTGTTATTTGCTTATTTGCTGTGGGAATTTCACTCGGGAAATGCAGCATATAAACCTTAATAAACTCCTCAGTTTCACAGTGTGGTATTATTCGAGTGTTGGATGTAATCATTGAATTAAACCACTGTTTTGCAGGGCTACTGAGGGCTCAGTACTTACAGTATGTGCAATTTTTGGTTGCTTCAGTAGGCATCTATACCTCATATATTAAAACATACTGGGATTTTCATCTAGGATACAACCATCAGAAAATCTGACAGGTTTTTTCAGTATGTGAATATAAATACTCTAAATATTCCTGAATACTATACGGTTAGTTCTTGTGAAGGTTACTGGACTATCCACGCTCATACATGCTTGGAAAAATCCAGATATTTAAATCACCGTAAACCCTACTAATTTATCAAATATTATTTGAAAATATCAGAAGAAACTAGGTCATTATACTTAAAGGGCATATATTTAAAGTCGTTTACAAAATTGGAAATAAATATGAAATATATTTCTTTATAGTTCAATATGAATCCAACAAATGGCTAGTAAGAATAAAAAAAATTGTGCTTTATTATCTGTAGAGCTGCATGCCTTTTCTGAGGGCAGTGGTGGTTTTGCAGGGGAGACTGGTTGCATTTAAATTGCTGCCTGCATGCAATAGACTGGATATTACAGCAAAAACAACCCCACTTGGATTTAGACTGGAAGCAAAAATGATTGAGGGGGGGGGTGGCTTTCTAATACTTGGGTGGTGAAATGAATATACGTACATATATATGTTTCTATATCTTCACACGTATATATATATATATATATATATATACACATACATATGTTTGTGTCCAAAACACTGCAGTAGTAAAATAGCACAGGAATGGCAAGAAGGGATTATTTTTCAGTGCCCTATTGTTTGTGACCCTTTCACCTCTCACTTTTGCACTGAGCCTGCTTTTTGTTCCACCGGTGTCAGTACGTTTCCCGAGCGAGGTCTTGTTTCTCCAGCCTAATAAATGTGTGTATTTCCTTGTGGTCGATCAAAACCCGGGGACTCCATCCATGTGCCCATGTCTGACCTGCTCTGGTCAGATTCCTGCATCGAGGGTGTAGTGTATGACGAGGAGAAGATACAGCAGAATTCTCGCAGCATTTCAGTCGCGTCTGGTCATTCCTGCTTATATAACTGCAAGACTTCTCTTAGGTTTTAAGCATAGAAGATGGTTTGATGCATAAAAATTGCGACTGTTTTCTGTGTAGAGCAAGGCAAAGGGCCTGGCCTTTTCTGGGAAAAAAATTTTTTACTTCTCCTCAAGAGCACTGTGCTGAACAATGAGAAGCATCCACTAAATGGTATTGCTGAAAAAACATGATTCCCTAACTGTCAGTAATCAGGCGTCACTAAAGAAATGCTCGGGTGGAACTAATAATAATGCAGTAGATAATGATGACTGCATGTTTTAATACTATGTTTGTGGCTATACTGTTCGAGCTCTTTTGTTGCTTTTCAGCAAAGACAAATGAAATGGCCTCACGGTTGAGTAGATTCAATAGATCTGGTATAATCTCAAATCTTGCCTCTGGAGGAAGGAATATTGGAGATCGTTGACTCACAGAATGGTTTGGGTTGGAAGGGGCCTTAAAGATCATCTAGTTCCAACTCCCCTGCCATGGACAAGGACACCTTGCATTAGACCAGGTTGCTCAGAGCCCCATCTCAAGTGGATTCAAGTGAATCAGTAAGTCCCACGTTTCTAGGGAACATCACTTTCCAGTTAGGATGTAGCTTTGAGAAATGTCTTCACCGAGGATATACTGGAATCTTGGTGGTGTAAATGTGAGGCAGAGATGGAATATGGCACCAGGATGAGCAGTCAGCTGGTAAAGTGGAGAGAAAATAATTTCTCATCAGAGCTTGGCAGGGAAGTCTGAATTTCCTGTGGTGCTTAATTGTGGAGGATTTGGGAGAAAGGGGGTGGGTAAGGAGAGCCTTGTTCACATGCCAATAGTCACCCTGCTGGTTGTAAATTCATGTAGCTGGTCGAATGGATTGGTCAGCTATTTTACATAGTTATTGGTTACTTGTAAGGTTTTGGCTCTAAGAACATTTTTGAAGGAAAAGTGAGAAGCTGCCTAAGTTCTCCCTTCCTTGCACATTCAAATTAGCTCGTCTATGACCTTCAGTCATTGGAGGTACTGAGATAGCTATATAAATGTATTTCCCTTTTTCCTTTCATTTTACACTGACAGAAATTACTAAAGTGATACACCAGGTCTTACTTTTAATGTTTTTGTCAAGTTTGGTGACCTCTGTACTAGCTATTTTATATTTTCTAGTATCAGCTGAAAGAGAAGCTTTTGGAATGTGTTAGAAGGAAAAGGTAGACCTTACCCTATTCTGTTAAACTTCTGGTTGAATAGTAAACTACAAAAATACATAAGATTCCTGGTGAACAGATCATATATACTAATACCTTGTGTATGGTGATGATAGGTTAATGCCTAATCCATCGTGCACTACTTGCCTAACAGGTAACTCTGAATCCATTGATTCTCTGGTGCATTTGAAAAGCTGCTTCTGTCCAAAGCATACAATAGGTTATACCATAAACCGAATATTTTAAAATACATTTTATGTGCAATAAACACCTGTGAATCGTGATTGAACCAAAAGCAAGGTTTTTGCTATCTTTCTTGCTAATGTTAAGAATTAATGCCATGGTACGGAAGTTGTTCTGATAGTACAGTGGTGTGATGAGCTACATGTGGAAAGTAGATATTGGAAAATATCTTTGAACATTTCACAGCAGCCAAATTAGTAAGTATGGAAGAGTGAAGTACTAGCCTCTGTGTACTTTACAGTATTGATATGTTGGGCAAAATGACTTTGCCCTGTGGCACCACTGCTCTAGGTTCTTGTGTTTAACATACTTCAAAACTAATAAAATATACAAGTGACATAAAGCATGTGTTAAATTGCAAGGGTTGCTCAACAGGTGATGGCTCAGTTTCTAGTTTTGTCCCCATCCTTTTAACCTGTCCTATTTTTATCTTAGTGCAAGATAGCAATTTGATCTTCTTTTGAACTTTGGTATTCAGCTCCCCAGCACAAATTGGAGCTATTTTATGTTCATATTTGGGGTAAGGATACATAGGTGGCAAATGACTGGAAAGCATGATGTGCTGTTGAAACTGGCTTTCATAGAAGATTTAACATTCTTCTTCTGCTGTCTGAAGGATAGTGTCGTTTTCTGTGTGTCTCTTTGGAGAAGCACAAGGGTGTCTTGTTCTGTTGGCTGACAGAGATGGCCATTTAACTGTGTTTGTGAAACCTCTTTGGCCTGTGCCTTATACAAAATACTAAAATAGTAGCCTCACATCTTTGCTAAAACACACATAAATACCCTTGTGTTTCATACAGAATCACGGAATATTCTAAGTTGGAAGGGATCATCGAGTATAACTCCAAAGTGAAGGGCCTGTATGGGTATAGAACATACAACTTTGGCATTATTAGCACCATGCTCTAACCAGCTGAGCTGATCTCAGTGTGTACAAATCCTCTTTAAACATATTTGGCCTTGAGGGCCAAGATCAGAATTCCGTGTCTTCTCTGCCATAGTCAAAAACATAACAGGAGTGGATGTTGTCCTGATCTTGTGAGTTCTGCCTCAGTAAATAAGCAATACACCAAGGAGCAGAAGGTGAGATATTACGCGACAAAAATATTTTCAAGAAAGAGGGCTGAGGTTAGGGAAGATCTCATTAGAGATGTGATCTAAACCTCATTGGAAACATTTTGAAAAGCTACTGATAAAAGGAAAAAAGAAGCAATAGAAAGAAACTGCAGTAATGCAACCTTCTGTCTTAGTGTTTGGGACCCATTTCATGTGTTTATTCATTCTAGTAAGTTGAAGTGTAAATGTTCTTGCTGTGGCATGGGTTAGTCTGTGGAGCTGAGGTTCCCAAGATCGTGTATCAGATAAATCCGTTGCGGAACTTGCCAGCCTTGGTGGGATGCCATCAGAGCAAAGATCCTGACTGCACTGGCACTCAGAAATGTCTAAATTGGGGAGTTATCTCTGTAGTAAAGAATGCCTAGATTCTTGTCCGATAATAAAACCAGAGGGATTTAAGCCAAAGTACGAACCTTGTAGTGCAGTGTAGTATGAAATATATGAATATGGATCACTTCCCTATATGGAGTAGTTGCCGGCAACTTTCAATCAGATACTTCAGAATGAAATTAATGTTGTGATTTTTCTGTGGGTGCAAAATGCAGACCATCAGAAGCTGGCTTGTAGTAGCACTCCCAAACAAACTGGAAAATGCTGGGATTAAATGTGGAATGTCACTGAAACTCAGCACTAGTGCGAAAAACAAGTTGCAGGTTTAAAATGTGTAGCAGAAAGTGCGTGTGCAGTGTCTATTCATGAGGTGAATGCTTAGCTCAAAATGGTAGCGGTAGCTGAGTCTTCGGAAACTGCAAGTAAGGAGTGCAACTACAATTGCTTAATGTGACTTATTTCTACAGTCAGAACTATTTAGATTCCCCATGAGAAGTATGTACAACAGAATTTGTCTAAAGAACTAAATTTGATAAGACTGTGAAGTAATCCACAAAGCTGGTGCTGTGCTGAAAGGACAGCAAAAAATGGCAAGAGATACCTGTTGCAAACCTCTCGACACAGAAGTTTTGTAAAGCGGGCAAGAGGGAATTGGTTTGTTAGGAAAATGCTTTATCTTTCTGTCTCCAAGCTAAATGGGTAAGCTACACTCTATCTATAGAAACCTAAAACCCAAATTCCAGGCCTTTTACTTCTGAGAGATTTTCATTGTAGATGTAGCAAAAGAAATAAAAAAGGAATTAAGAACCATGAGAATGGTGGTAATGCATTTTGGCAAGAGCATGGTAAAGCCCCACCACAGGGAAATACTTCAAGTAAAGACCCAGAAAGGCCACTTCATGGCAAGTATTTGGATTTGTTCGGAGAGTGTTTAATGTTCAAAATCTCAGGCCTTGTTTGAGTGTTCCTGGCATACATCTACCCGTTCTCTGTGTGTGTGTTTTGCTTCAAGGTAATAGTTTGATAGAATTATTAATGTAGTTGAATGTAAATGATTTTGGTCTGTGTGAAGTAGACCAGATTTAGCACAGTATGGCCAGGATTACATTATGTACAGTTTAAGTTGTTCAGATATGGATATGTACAGTTTTTGGTGAACAGTGCACATCTGTAAGTAAAATTCAGTGAAGTCAGTATTAATTACCTCTGAACTTTACCGTCCACTTCTTTACTTACTACCATGGGATGTGAAGTTGGATGTACTGGATGAATGAAATCACCTATTTGTACACCTTACCTGTCCACATTAGAGGGGTGCATTATCAGTGCAGTGTGCTGCTGTTTCTATAAACAACAGAAGACATGGCTGAACACTGCCCTGTGGTAAAGATTGTGATGCCCACCTCTGTATACAGGCACCTGGGCCTTCATACTATGGGCAAGGCCTTGTATATCACCAGTGTCACACCACCACCTTTTGCAGTGATTCCAGTGCACCAAAAGTGCTTCTGGCGTTTAAATTCACCCACTTGGATGAACAGGTTTTAATGCTGTGATAGACGAAGACAGCAGAGTTGTCAGGGTCTGGGCAAAATGACTGTAGCCTCTGGATTAAAGTTAGTTGCTGTCTGGTCACATCTGGGCAATGTTGTTGATTTCTGTAGTGGTGTAGCAGATAACATTTTGTTAACACTACCCTTTGATTCATTACTTATAACATTTTGCGGTGTCATCCCAGATTTGATCTTCCCTTCTCAGAATTTGTGTGATCAGAAATTTCCATGATTGTCTCTGTGAATCTTCAGGCAGTTGCTGTGCTGTCATGACTACACATGGGAATAAGGGCAGCATCACTGGCCACAGTGAACAGGAAACAGACTGCAGTGTATTATCTGCTGCAGGGAGTCTTATGTAAGCCTGAGGATCCAGGTCCTGAAGGTGTGGTGCAAAGAAAAAAGCAGTGGGATTTAAGAAGGTGCGGGAAATTAAAGTAGGCTTGGACCAGGTGAAAAGCCAGTGTAAAAAAGGAACTCTGCACCTAAGTGCTTAGCTATTTGGGATTCTACTTGGTTCTTTGTTCCCAAGCTACGCAGAAGCCAGGGGCACAACTCTGGCCCACCTGAGAAACAGAGAGAGACATCATTTTATTCACTTGTGAGCAGAGACCTAGACTGACTATATTAAATTGCTGAGTCCTGTTTTGTTAGGGAGGGACCAGTCCCTACAGCTGAACCATTTGGAGCTCTCCAGGACACAGAAAGGTCTAAGCTTTGCATTTGAAAACATAACATTTTTACGTTTAGCCATTTCTTAAGCAACTGTTGGGGGCTGCTTTTTAGTGTTTATTAAATACTGGTGGTAAATCCACTAATTCCTACCATTTTAGGAACCAGTATTCTTCCCTGTTTATCTGCAGAGAAGCAATTCTTTTCAGTCTCTGGTCCCACCATGGTAGTATCTATTCTCTCTTCAGATAGAAATACAACATCTTAGAATAATTTGATTTTACTCAAATCTGTCTCATTACATCTCCACCCACCTCCAGCAGCAGGAGTGGAACTGACAAAATTAAATTTCTGCAGCGGAGGGAAAAGAGTATTTCTTGCGATTTTGGGGAAAAGGAATTCCTGGGGAGGAGTCCTCTTACAGAACCTTCTAGCCTTGTCCTCAGCATCAAGGGTTGCTTGCAAAAGCTTTTTCTGAGAAAGAACAAAAACTCAAGTCCATCCATTTTGTGAGCTTGCTTCATGCAGTAGCAAGTGGCATTTAGAGGGAAGAATTTACTCAACATTCTACAGTTCTTAAGTGTCCAAGTTAGTATTACCTACTGCCTTCATAAGAAGGAAGTAAATGCTTGTTTTGGTTGATGAAAATGGGCTATAACATTAAAGTTCTAAAATTTTATCTATTAAGGGGAAAAAAAAAAGACAAAAACAATTGATACTTTTCCCCCCCCCAAAAAATACTATTGGGTGGCAAGTAGTATTGGGTGGTAAGTGCAACTGTAAGCACTCTTAAGTTCATTCACACAATTTTCAAAATGTACTTGATCTTTTTGTGCAAATGTATACTGCATCTCTAACATTATTGTGTACTATAAGTGTAAGGAAATTTTTATATACTCATTTAAAAAAACTTGTAAGTCAGCCTTGACAGCTGACTGATTAGTTGAAATCATTGTTTATCTACGGCAGGACTAATGAAGTCTTTACTTTAGGTGCTTTTACATTAAAAATTGCCTCCTTTGGACTAAGGTTTCCTTTTTTGTTTTCCTTTACAAAGACCAATGGAAAATTTTTAGAAAGGTTTGGTATAATTATTTTCAATTCTCTGTCAGCTGCTACAGTTAAGGTTTTCTTCATGAGAGAGAATGCTTTTGAATTTTCTGGATAGAACTGGTTTGTAACAATATTTGGCAAACTTGCAATGCAATTTTCAGTTACGTGTTTTCCTCTGAAATTAAATTCTGTTTAAATCCTGTAGTAATCTTTTTGCTGTTTTAGTATAGTGAATAACAGTTACAGTGTACTGCATGATAGTAAATATTTCTCTACTCCTATTTGATATTTTAAGCGTATTATACAAGATAATGTGAGTAAGCATAGTCAGGATCTCAAATGTATTAGCAAGAATGTGTTGTAACCTTATTAATCTCTTTACCTATTTTGTCTCATTCTGATCTGAAATTAGGAATAACCTTTTGTCCTAAAATTGATGAGAGAACAGAGAAGACTTATCAGAAAGCGATCTTAACAGAAAAAGGCAGCAGCCATCTATTAGCTTTTTCAGTGCCAGCTGAAAGCCTGATTTGTAGGTAATAAAAATAGCTCTTGTAGATAAAGTTCTCTTACTGCGAATTTGTATTGAAGTGTATTGTCTTCCCCCCCCCTTCTCCCCCTCGCTGTGCCTGCCCCAAGTAATTCACCTGAGTAAGAAAACCCTTAGAGAAAACAAAAGTGATATTTAATAGAGATCCTTGTTGTTGGTTACTTACTCTGTTCACTCCCTTTGGCAGAATTGGAAGGAATGGACTACTCCATTATTTCTGACACAGAAGAAAAGCATCTCTGAAATTACTGCAGATGTGGAAGAAATGACTAATAAATATCACAGAAATGATAGTGGCCTGGACAGTGAAGGAGGAATCTGACATGCAGAGTAACTGTATTTGGCTCATGACTCCTGTCAGATGATGAACTTTCAAGTAATTAATAACATCATTTAAAATGTCTGCAAAATAATTTGCCTTATATAGAACCTGTTCTTTTCATATGAAAATGTGTACAAAGCCATTGCAAGGATCATCCAGTTGTCATTGTGTCTGAATAAAATATCTGGAGACCTTTCTCTGATAAGTCAAATCTTCTTTGGCATACTGAAAGCTGTTTGTTCACAAGCCAAAATATCATGTTTATTCAGCAGACTCCTTGGCTATCGTGTTTTTTCCTTGTTGTTAGTGAAAATGGCACTTGTTGGGTCACCAGACATTCAATATGGGATGATACTGGCTTAAGCTCATTAGCTGCTACTAGCGTGTGGTGCTTTTGTCCCCTTCCTTTGCCTGCCCTCCCCCCAGTTTCCTTTTCAATAGATACAGAGTCATCTAGGAAAAGATAAGGGATTGCTTTTGCTTCTGTGTGATGTGGTGCTCCAGCATGAGTGCCCTTAAATTTAACTACCAAATTCAACTCTATGCTTGGCTGCGTCAGGACCTTACTCTTACAACTTGGATCAACCAGATCCTGTCTGTGATCTACCTCACTTCATTCCAATGCTGCTTGGTTATCTGCTGCTGATTATTTTCTCCTCGCCCATTCTTTTGTGCTCTGTCGTCCTCTTCTCACAAAGAGTCTGGTGCTTTTCCTTTCTTGTGGTGTTACCATGAATTTTTATATAGCAAAGGTGGTGCAAAATGTAACTGACTTCAAATTTGATCTTCTTTCTCCTTGAAACCCTTTGCTATTCTCGTGTGTAGATTTGCTAACTTATTCCTTTGAACCAGACCCCACAATGTAGCTTGGTTTTTGCGAGGAGGACTGATGCATGTGAACACTCTTCATCCATTGGTTGTCCTAGGCATGGTGACTAACCTGCAAATTGCTCTCTCTGTGTCTCATCTCCCCAGTGGGATTATATTTGCTTACAGGTACACACATCTATTATATTTACCCATTATTCTACCTCTGACTTTAAGCCTCTTCTCATTTGGTTCCATTAAATCTTTGTACCAACATGGTTTATTTTTCATATTCTATAGTCTATATCTGCTGGTTCTGAATATCTTACTGTCTCAAATTCCTGCCTTTGTCTTCATTTTCCCATTTACCATTGTCCTGGGTACCTTAACTTCCTTTTACCAGTTTTACTCCTGGATTTGTCACCTCTCTAGGCTCCAGCGATTTGAGGAGCCTTTTTCCATGCTTTCAGCTGTTTTTTAGTGACCTGCATTAGTGAGAATCATTAACTGAACCTTCACTCAGCAAAGTTCTAAAATCTACATGCTGTGTATCTTCTAATGTTTTAGGCAAATTAAGATAACTCATAAAAGTTCAGGGTCTTTCACTGCATGGCCTTATTGGTCTACATTGTTTAGTGAAATGGAATGAGTCCTCTTAGGTTTATTAGCTAGAAAGAGAATAACTTGATTTCTTTAAGCGGTATCTTTTCCCTTAGTTATCTACTGCTTGTTGTCCAGACAAGGCCTTGAGCAGTTTGATCTGTGTTGGGCCTGTCTTAAGCAAGGGGTTGGAATAGATCATCTGGGAAAGTCCCTTCCAGCCTGTTATTCTGTGAATCTATGATGATTTTGGTGTTTTGAAACTCTTAAAGCTATCACTTCTAATTCATCCAGTGTTTTGAGGCTGAGTGCACCAGTAACGTAGTCGAATTAGATTGTTTACTGCTGCTTTGAGTTATCGTGGTGTGCCTCAAGCTTGATGGCTTTGTAGCTTAAAGAAGTAAGTGATGAGAGTAAGGGTTGTTATTATGCAGGACAAAACAAATACCAGTCAATTACGAATCAAAACAAAGAGTTACAAAATGCAGATGTCTCAATCCAGAAATCCAGACCCTGATAAGCACTTAATGGAGCCGTATTAAAAAACGTTTTTTTAGGGATGCCCAGGAGGAGTGTTTGGTGCTGGTGCTCTGGGAGAAGCTGGAATGAATCCACTGTGAATCCGGGGGAGGCAGTGGCTGCATCGAGCACTCACTGGAGGGCACTGCAGCCACACAAAGCTGCTGGTCCAGATCAAAGGAAACTTAGAATTTAGATGCCCTAATCAAATCCCTGGTTTGCTCTGTTAAGAAGCTGTGGGAAGGAAGTAGAGATTTTGTGACAATTCAGTGTTTTGTTTTTTTTTTTTTTTAAGAAATTTTGCTCTCATCTCCGTAACCGTAAGTGTGACATGCTCCCTAGCGGGTTTGCCTTTGGCCTAGAGAGTTAAAGAATTTGTCATCAGTTGCTTCTTAAAATAAATACGGTTTCAGTTAAATCTGCTGATTCACAGCTTGAAACATTGTCATATTATTACTTGGGTTGAGAGTTTGTCTCATGTCCATGCTTTTCAGAGAAGATATTGTGAAAGGACATGAGTTCTCGTTTGTGTTAGTGAGTTCTTTGTTGCGTTCTGGTGAAGTTTTGAGATTTCTTTTACCTCTGATTCCTCTTCAGAAAGGTTAGTATAGTTGGCTGGTTTCCACTTATTTTTTAAGAGATTTTATTGGTAATTAAGACTTTGTCTAAGGAAAGATTAGAAACTTTTCTCTTGCAGATTCCCTTGGAGTTCAGGAATACTTGCTCTTCTTGTTTAATGCCAGCGTTTCAGCTTGGTGTTTGTCCCTGGAGGGAGAATGGTTTTCATCTCTCACATGCGTCTAACATAGCTTGTGTGGAGAGGTACCCTTTTATCTTTTAGATACCTTAGGTATGTTAGGGAGATGGGAGCATTTGCTAAGGACTGATGGAGTCATGATTTTTAGATTTTTTTTAAAAATTTATTTTCCTGCGTCTTCTTTGTAAATGAAAAGGTTTCATGTTTGCCAGTTGCTTTGAATTCAGGCTTGATACTCTTTAAGAAGCTCTGCCAGGCAAGGGTAATGCTCAGTTATGAGCATTTGTACATTACTGCTCCTGATGTAGAGGTAGCAAATATGCAAGTTGGAGGAATATGCCAGTTTTAAGCATCATTATTGTGTGCATTAATAAACAAGGTGGTGAGATTCAGAAGTGATTTCTTCCATAGCAACTGGCAATTCAATAGTTATTCATCATGGTTTTTACTGCAGTTTTTGGAAGCATGTGAGACTAGATTTGATGAATTTTTGATTTGATGTGACAGTTCTTGGACTTAATCATATATGAATTTTGTTACTTTGAGCATGGATGTGATGATTGTTATGCTGAGATTTCATAATATTTATGATGATGTATTTCTCAATGTCATGTATATACTGGACCTGGTAATGTGGGGAATCTATGCATATGAATTTTAAAAATTGAAACCATCATCTGCCTGGTCTAGGAGCACAAAGGAGGTATTCTAACAGATTTGTTTGCTACAATGGTATCACAATGAAATAGGTTTAGCTTTTAGAACCCATGGGAGAGCCTGCCTAGGGTGGCTAATAGTGCAGTTTTAGCTTGTTGCATGTTTGCAGATTTTTGTATGAAAAGTGGGTGTTAGATGATATTGTTGTTCTGGAAAATCTGAAACTCCAGAGTTACTTTGACCATTTAAATTTTGCACAGTATGGCCACTGGCCTAAAGGATTAGCTAGGACCGGATGTTCTTGGCACAAAATGCGCTTTTTCATTTGTTCATATAGGCAGAACCCTTTGGGATACATCTGGAGACTGAGCCTGTGGTGTTTCCTCAGCAGGTGTACTTTGATGGAAGATTGAAGGTCTGTTTGTAGAGTGAGGAAGATAAAGCTTGTGATGCTGCTGTCCATGGTGTAGGTGCTACAGGAACATGGCCTGTGGGGTTTTTGTGCTGACACATCATCTTAGAAATAAAAGCACCTGGTTTATGTTGTTATTAATGATACCATCTTTGGTCTAACTCTTACTTGCTTCAAACAGTGCAGTACCTTTGTGTAAGTAATGCGGGCAGGACTCGTGCTGTAGATGGCTAACAGTTTGTTAAAATTAAAGCTGTGATTTTACTTTCTGCATTTCTTTTAATAAAATTGATGATTCATCAATCTATTGGACTTTTTTGTGATGCATATTAACACATTGAGATATTTTGGTTATAAAGATCACAAAATCATAGGATATGTTGAGATTGTAAGCAATGCTTGTTTTAGTAAAACTTGAACAAAGTACAATTGAGTGTTATATTAGTGGTGACATCTATCTGTATACTTAATAGCTTTTTCCATTTCTGTATTATTAAAAATATTCTCTCTCTTTTTGTCTTAATATAGCAGTGTAAGACTGGAAACATCTGGGCTGAATGGACTTTAGCATCAAAAGAAGTTCTCAACTGTTAACTCAAAAAATTAACTACATCAAAATGAAGCAGGTACCAGAGATCCTCGGAAATACCAATGGGAAGCCACAGAATTGCGAAGTGAATCGTGAATGTTCCGTCTACTTGGGAAAAGCACAACTTTCTGCCACTCTACAGGAAGGGGTCATGCAAAAATATAACGGCCACGAGACTCTTCCATTCATTCCAGCTGATAAATTGAAAGATCTGACCTCCCGCGTGTTCAATGGCGAGTCCGGGGCCCAGGATGCGAAGCTGCGCTTCGAACCCCAGGAAATAAAGGGAGTTGGAACACCACCCAACACTACTCCTATCAAGAACGGCTCCCCAGAGATAAAGCTGAAAATCACTAAAACCTACATGAACGGAAAGCCTCTTTTTGAATCTTCCATTTGTGGAGACAACGGTGCAGATGTGTCTCAATCAGAGGAGAATGAACAGAAGCCAACAAACAAGGAGAGGAGAAACAGAAAAAGAAGCATAAAATATGACTCCTTACTTGAACAGGGTCTTGTTGAAGCAGCATTAGTATCAAAGACTTCAAGCCCCACTGAAAAGAAGGTAGTAGTTTGTTTTTTGTATTCTGTCTTTTGTTAGGTTGGTTAATCAGACTGGAATTTCAGTGTCCATGTGCTCACCTTCAGGTATTTCAGTAGGTGCTTCCCACAAGCAGGTCACTTCCTATGATTCTCTTTTTTTCAACAAAGGACAGATGCACTCCAGTCCTGGTCCCTGTTTCTTCCCTAGCCTAGGAGTGCCCCATAAATTGTTTCCATATCAGTAAAATAAGTCTCCAGAGCAAATCAGGGCATGTGGAAGTATGGGATGTATGAAGCTGAAACTTCTTCCAGACTTGAAGCCAAGACAAGTCAGGATGTGCACCTGGGCAAGGGAGCTGGGGATGCCACTAAATTTAGGGATGGCCTTTAACTGCTGGACAGTGAGGTATTCTGTCTTCCTTATAACCAGATGTTTCAGAAAAAAAACTACCTATTTCTATATTTCTTATTCTGAATTAAATAAAAATATACTCAGCAGTCAGTTGACTGATGAGCTGGACTCTTTAGCATCAGATTTTGGCAGTTGTAATATAGTCCCTACCCATGTTTGTCACCTGAAAAGAGCTGGGTTTGGTTGGTATAACCTAGTGAATTGTTTTAATTGAAAACCTCTAGCTATTTGTATTAGGTGTCATTAACTTTTGTGGTCAAGCTCATCTGCTGTACTTCTTTTAAACATAGGCAAAAATGGATATTTTGCTTTTTTTAACTCGTTTTACCAGGTTGTAAATAAGAATGCTGCTGGGAGCCCTTTCCCCCTCCTTTATTTAGCTTTTGTTTCTAGACTCCATTTAAAGGAAGGTGGTTTGCAATAATTTTATCTTGGAAGAAAAGCCCTGCATAGCAGGAATACTTCTATGTATATTAAGTTTCTCAGTGACTAATTCAGAATAGTGTTGTATAACAATGGTAGACATTAATGAATGCTTTGGCTGGTTACTATGTCCTGGTTTTACACACCTTAAACACAAAATGTATGTTACAGTTTTCTGTCAACTGCAGGTTTCTAGTTAATCATAGCAACAGAGTTGGAAAAACACCTCTAAGATCGAGTCTGGCCATTAACCCAGCCCTGCCAACTCCACCACTGTTGATTCTTACTTTCTACCAAAGTCACACATGCAGGGAAGAATCACACACATAGCTGCTACATTCCTTTTTTTTTTTTTTTTAATTTTTCTTTATTTTATTTATCCTTTTCAATAAAACTGCTTGATGAGTTCACAGAACTGTGTAAACATTTTTCGAATATAAGAAATATTTATCATTTATTTATGGTGTGAATATATTATTCATCCTAGAGTGATCCATACTGATGTTTTCAGGAATGTTATTAAAGCGTTTGATTTCTTTAATTTTGTTAAGGAGAATGTTTTAACACTAACTGGTTCAGACTTTTCTGAATCACTACTCAGGTAAAAGATGCAGACACAGTCAGTAGTTCGAGTAGTTCTTTGACCAGTTCATTATTAATGAGGATAAATAGAACATTTTTAGTCCAGTTGGTGGTGTATTTGTTAGCATCAACAACTCGAGCATATTTGTGTGTGTTAGTTTGTTTTTCTTTTAGAAAGATGAGGAGATGTTTAATGTGTCCCTCTATGCAGTTTATTCTGCAGTTTAGGCCTTTTACATAGGGTTGTCCATTAAGGGTGGCCTTTTAATTTTTTTCCTGGTGTGTGTGGATTATTTAAAATGAAAAGAAATGATTGTCTGGCTTCTTTGAGTTGCCTTTTGTCCAGAAATGGTCGGGAGAAAACCACGTCAGCAGTGTTTCCCAGAGTGGTTGAGGCTTGGTGGCTGGTGAGTGATAGGGTTATTTGCTCCTGTGCCAAACCCGTGAGCTACCAAACTACTGAAGCAGAACAACCACCTGCTGGATATCAGACCTTGCAGTACTGCAGCCCTATTCTTTCCAGAGCACTTTGTAACAGAGGGTCATGCTTCTGGCTTCTTTTTTCTTATCACAGTGCGCTTTAAAGCACAGAGGTGGAAAGGAAAAGCATTTAAAGGTCGCGAGATGTTATTTTATGATATGACTCCTTGATTGTAACAATCCTGGGGCTTTTCTTCCTCTCGTGAGGAAGGTTTGCAACTGCACGGGTTTTAAATAAGGAAAAACGTAGTATGAGGGAACATGTGAAGGAGGTTTTTCAAATGTTTGTCCACATGAAAACTTGTGATATACATATGTTTTTTGTGGTGATAACTGTAATATCTCAGTATCAGTGTTCTTTGGTTTCAGGCCCCTGCTCTAGCTGTTAATCATGGCCAGCATCCAAAGCCTTAATGTTAGTGCATCACACTGTGGTTTTATATAGCTGATTGTGGCTGCAAAGTGGAAGTTAGGTAAATATCCTTGGTGTAAAATCTGATGAATTTTGCACTCAGGTACCTGTTTATTGTAGGTTACAGGTTAATGTGGAACCTGTTTGTCAGGTTTTATTTCTGGGCTTTCAATTTCTTTTTTTTGTCCAACCTCTTTTGATTTAGCAAAAATCACCATGGTTCAAATACTGCCTTTTATGTAAGGTAATTATATCTCAGTGTGATGGACAGAGCAGATTACTGTGGTGCTGAGGTGAGAGGCATATTGTTTAACAAATGTTCCAGTGCTCTCTTTTTGGGTGTTCTTGTTGTTTGGGCATTTTTCATTTACAGGAGCGAAGGCTGTTTAGAACTTTAGCTGCAGGTTAGTTTTCAGCTGGGAATAAAAATGATCTGCCCGGGTCTGATGAGAGTTAGATTTCTGTTGATAACCACCACCTCTTCCAGGCCTCTGAGAAACAACTGTACTGCTCTCATTTTCCCAAGGTAAAGGAGAGGAAGTGGGACGAGCCGTGGCTCTTTCCTCCCTCCCCTCCTGCCCTTCACCATTCTGCCCTCCACCCTGGTATCTCTCCACCTGAGGAGTTTACTTTAAAATCCAGGCCTCTCCTAATAAGGCCTGGTTTAGCAACTTTTATGCCAAGGCAGTACACCCCTGAATGTTCTGTGTCATAGGTGGTGGGTGTCACATGTTAGGGATTTGAGCTGATGCCAAACCCACGGGCTCTGGGAGCTGCTCACGTGCCAGTGCTGCTCGTGGGAGCGGCAGGATGCATTGGGACTGGGTTTTGTGGTGGCTGCTTTTTGAGTCACTGCTTTCGTCAATCCCTGCAATGCTCAGTGAGGAATGAGGACTTGCCTACATTTTTTTTCTTACTCATTGCCTGTGTTAGAAGGGAAACAATCATGGCTAGGCTTCGCGAACGAAAAAAGAAGGGAAACAATACTGTTTGGAGGATAACAGCAGAACATTTGCTTCCTATATTAATGCGAAGTAATCCAAGTCCGATTGCTGGAGCAATCCAGAGGGAAACAGAGATAGAGCACGTGTATCTGCAGTTCTCATGCTGTGGCTCCCAGTGTAGATTTGTGCTCTCTGACCCTGAGAGCAGCTCAGTATGTGCTCCTGGCACATTTGAGCTCTCTCTGCAGAAGCTGGGCTGGGCCTGCAAGTGGCAGTTTGCCCTTTTGGCTTGGCTTCCTGGTCTGGCTTCCCAGCACGGGTGCAGTAGCTCAGAAAGCAGCAGTGCTGCGTCCAGAACAAACCTGGAAGTCCACACACCGCTCTGCTTGCTAGTTTAGGGTTTCCAGCTGTGTAATATGTACATGATCAGAAGCTATACCTTCCATATAGCTTCCTATCCAGTTTCCTTGGAGTGCTCTTCTGTTAGTATACCAGAAACTTGGCAGGTTTTTACTCTTTGTGCAGCAAACAGCCTGTAATGACCTTGCTGTAGCTACACGGGGGGGCAGTTGGAAGTGGCTGGAGAAATTCCACCAGTCCTTGTCTTGTGTTTATGTTGCCATTTCACCTTCGCAGAGAAAAACTGTTCTGGCCAAATCCATTATGTCAAATACCTACATAAAAGTACAGTGCCTTTCCCAGGTGAAGATTTATAAAGCCACTAAGGGTAAAACAGAAGCAGTCTGAGGATGATTTGCTGCTTTGAATGTGTCTGTGGTAACTAAATACAGGAAGATGGGGACCACTGAACCTGGGGATGTTGGTCTGGTGCTTGGATCTGATCAGTAGAGCTGAGCACAAACCAACAAGTGCCCTTTGTCAGATTGGAGAGCTGAGTTCATCTAATGTTTGATTACCCTCTTGTAGCTGTTATAGGCAGATAGTGAGGTGACTTGTTTTAATTTCAGAAAAAAGCAAAAAGAAAAATTGTAGTAAAATAAATGTGTCTTTTTCAGGGGAAGGACTTGCTTGATTGTTTTTCAGCATCAGTTACTAGGAATTCCTGGCCAAGTACAATTACTGAACATGTCACAAAATGTGTACAGGATCTGTATTTGTAGGGTAAAATGAACTCAATTACCTTTTTCTTTTTAATATCTATTCTTGAAATATCAGATCCTGTTTTCAGGTGAGTGATAATACAGGCTGTCTGGCTGATGTCACCAGAATCCCAAAGGAGTAGGAGTAATCCTAAAAGTATCTTCTGGGTGATCCCTTCAGGAACAAGAGAAATAACTTCTTACCCTTTTTGGAAGAGTTTCTGTACTACTGTTTTGCATTAGCCTTTAGTAAAGGATTAAGTTTAGCTAAGCCTTGAGAACTTGTTAGTGCTAAGCAGCTCATGATGTGCTGCAGTAATTGTTACTTTGAAACTTTAAATTGTTTTTTCTTATGCCTCATTGGAAAAGTAT
>NW_020955530.1:659905-667617 GCF_003031625.1 Empidonax traillii
TTTTTTTTTTTTTTTTTTTTTTTTTTTTTTTTTTTTTAAATTTTCTTGCTGGTCTTTTTGTTGGTTAAATAAACGTCAACTTCAGTATATGTTGAGGATGCTTTTAAAGAAGTAAAACAATTTGGGGTCTTAGTTCTGGTGGAATTGATAGTACTTTTGTCACATGCATCATGATTTTTTACTGCAATGACTGCGCTATTTTAATACTCATATGGGGTTGGGGTTTCCCAGGTTTTCTGTACATCTGAAAAATGCTGCTGAAAATTAGGAATGTTTCAGGAATATGCTTCAGCATTGCCAAATTAAGGTAATGTCTGTCCAGGTATTTTAGGTTTTTCCCCCCCCACTTGCCCCGGGCTTATTAACCACTGCTCTTGCATTTCATCTGTAGAAGAAGAGGCCCTGCTAGATACCTGTAACTGCACTACCTGTATGGAAACCTTTTGTGCTTGCCTTTAGGTGTGGAAATTACTTTTAAAGGTCTAATCTCAAAGGCAAAGTAGTACTTGGATTATGCCAAATTATTAGTTAACTAACAGAGCCCCTTTATGCCAAATCAACATTTGCTCTGTTTAAGTTTAGCCAGCCACCTTCACAAGTGTTCTTGTTGAAAAAAAAAGGTGGAGATAAGTCTCTGCCTTCACCAGAAAACAGTGTTCTATAAATCTAGTTGCCTGTTGGCAGTGCTATCTGGGCTCGGGTGTTTCTGTGCTCTCCCAAGAATATTAGGATTCAGAACATCTACCCATGATGCCCTGGATGTCTGGGAGCTGCCAGGAGGATATCTCTTCACAAAGTGTCTTGGGAAAACTCTTTCCTACTGGACTCTATAAGGGTATGTATAGGAGAGTGCTAAGAATAAGGCCCTGATACAGATTCTGATCTTGAAGTGTGTGAAACTGTGGTACATGCAGATAACAAAATACATATGGATGTGGCATTCTGAAAATCTGAAGGTATGCTGAGATGATTTAGCTTTCATTCTGTTACCCTGTGTGAAGTTCATGTGGAAATTATTCAGAAATAATCGTTTCCCATGCCAAAGGTCCTCATGGCTCTACAGCTGTGCTTTTCCAGACTTCTGTAGCATCCCATATCCACACTGTGTTACATACCCAGATACCACATCAAAAGTTTAAACCTTTGAAGGTGAGTGAAGGTTAGAGATGCTGGATGTAGGCAGGAATCTTCTTCTAATACTCAGTATAAAAGGTGATTTTATTCGTTCTGATCAGGCTTTATCTAATTTAAATTTCTGAAACACGGGACTTTTCATTAAGAAGCCAGTTGCTTACAGCTTAAGAGGTCATCTAAATGTAAATGCAGAAGTTCAGTAAAGCAGCTGAAAGAAACTACTCTCCACATTTTTAAGAAAGATCGAGAGTTGGGAAGTGTTCCAGAACTTGCATTTTACTGGATCTATCTGTGAATGATTGAATCTGTTTCTCTTCAAATCTTTACTCTGAAAGAGTTGTATCCTAGTTACTAAAATGCCGTGTTAAGTTTATTTCTAAAATACATGCTCATACAGTGTTTGTGTAAAGTAATACTGCTGATTTGAATAGACAGATTTGCTTTTAAATGTAAAAGCATCTTAAAAATCTTTCTCATCTGCTAGAGACTTGCTAATGAGGGAACCAAAGCCAGGAAAAAAAAGAACTGAAATGTAACCAGGAGGTTACTGCTTGATTTGAAAGACAAATTTGAACTTATGTCTTGTTTTAAAATCCCTAATCTACGTTATGAATTCCTCTCTAGACTTCAATGAATTTTTGTCTTTGCTTGCTTTCCCTTCTGGAGAGGAGGGTCCTGCATAGTAATATTCAACCTGCTGTCCACAAATTGCTTGAGATGAGTTTAGTGGAAAGAAATGAAGGAAACAAACTTATATTCACAAAACTTGTAATTGGGTTCAGCGACCCTCAACCAGCACAGAAGTGTTTTCAGGAGATCTGTACTGATATTCTTTCTTATTTTATAACTTTTAGCATCTAAGCACATTGAGGAAAAATAAGTAAGTCCTGGTTGTGTCAGGAAGTTGAAAACTCAGTGTCTTCTGCAAAATTTTCATGCTGCCAGATTTGGTTAGTAATAGAAGAAAATAAAAGGTAACTTGAGTAAATCATTTTAATATAATGCTCTCGTAATTGAATTTGGAGGGTTTTATTTAAATCTCTGGCTTGGTATAAAACAATTAGAAATCTGAAAAACTAACAGGACAATTTAGAATTTGGTTTGTTCACTTTCTTTTGTTCTAGACTTTGCAGGTCCTCTTCCCCCTCAGTAATCTTTACCTCACTGCATAATATGTCGTGTGTTTTATGAGGGTATTGCAGATGTAATTGTGCAGATATGCATGCAATGGTCTTTTGAGGGCTGCAGTCTTTGGACGCTCTGCTGAAGTGTCCTTTTCTGTTTTTACTGAAGATGGAACATAAAACTTTGCCAGCTCACTGCTTCTTTCTTTGTGCTTCCGTTTTGTAGTAATAATTCCATGTTTTCCTTTAATCTTCTTGCAAGGTTCTGGTTTACTCTTCACTCTTCTGCCTGAAACATTCTCCCTGTGGGCAGTGGTTTGCCAATATGTAGTCGCACAGTATTCTTCCATTACATAATAAACAGAATATAACAAAACAAAGTAAAAAACCCTTCATTTTTGTTCTATTGCCTTCAGTTACTTGTCATTTACTATCTGAATATACACGACACAGATACCAGAAGGTGGGAACTGTTTGGATAAACACAGGGGCTCTAAGGCCCCTTTGGGATAAAGAGTTTTTATTATAACATGTGAATTATAATCTTAAAAAAAAAAAAAAGAAACATAGGCAGGTAGGGTTGTGAGAATACACAGTTTTTAGAGACAGAATCATCTAGAAGGAGCGCTGACTATTTCTTAAGTTGCCACCCTTCTCATTTGAAAAATAGTATCTATTGAGGGGTTTGCACTGATTATGATCAGCAGTAGTTGTAATTGGGGGTTTTGAAGTGATTTGACTTAATGTGATTTTTGTCCTCAGTCACAGTGAGAAGCAGCCATTTCTTTGCCCAGAATGATAGGGCATCACTCACGGGGAAAGGAGCTGCATCCCTCCATTCCTTTGGCTGAAGACTGAATGTTGATTTGTCTTTTGTCAAGTGAAATTCCTGAATTTTCCACTTCCTTAGTTCACTGTCTGTGCTGATAGAGAGGCGAGACAAGACAAAACATTTTTACTTTTATTTTCATTGCACAAGTCCGTGATAAAAAATCGGAGCATTAGTGGATGAGGCACAGGACAAGCAGATAGTGGGAGCAGAAAAACATGTGGGTTTGGTCATCAAGCAGTCTTAGCTTTTCCATAGTAAATCTTATCTTTTTCCGTAGGAAAGAAACACGTTTCACTGTCTGAGTCTGTGTGTTCAAACTTTGATTCAAAATACATGTCATTTGCTTATATTCTGTTTGGGGACCTTGATTATTTTGGTTTAGTTTCTTTGTAATTCCAGTAGTTTGGGTTTTTATCCTGGCCTGCAAACGGACCTCCAGCAGTCTGTGTTTGTAGCTGGGCTGTCTGTTCTAATGAAAGTGGAAGTTCTTTGGTACAGAGTGAAACTGAACTGAAAATGAAAACAGAAAGGGAAATACCAGATATCTGCAGCCTAAGCTGTTCAATAATGTACTTTCCAGTTATGTCACACAGAGGAGAGCATTTACTGTCTTCCCTTGTCTTAATGGTTCTCTTCTTTTTTTGTCCAATATTAAATTCTATTGGTGTATTCTTCACCAGTTCTCAATATTGTTCTTTGTCTAACCCCTTTATGACAAAAGAGGGGTTTTTTTTAATGATTTCTGTAATTTTTCAAGTTTCTGTAGTGAAATAGTATCTTTTTGATGCTCAAGGTAACTTGAAATAATTTTGAAATGTTCCTCTTTTCTCTGTACACACACAAAGTGGATAGTGATTATATTATTGTCTTTACCACTGATTAAAAGGGATAATCTCAGTCTGACACCACTTAGTAAGGCTTCTGGGTGTTTATAAAAAATAAATTACCTTTGCCCCTTGTTTACTAAACACTCATCATGGTGTTTTTGTAGCAGACTCTGCAAACAAACCCAAAGCTCTCAGTAAAGATGCTGTCCTTAAATGCATTTTGGTTTTGGTCATTTTACAAAGTTTTAAGCTTTGTAGTGACGTATCACTCATGGTGTGTTCTTATCTCACCACATTCATTAGGCAGATCAGATCAGAAGTAACTGGAAGTTGACTGGATTATTTTGATCAATTGTAGGCAAAGTTAATTAAATACCAGTGTTTTCTATGGCCAAGCCACTTCTTTGGGCTGATGGAATGCTGACAGCAGTGTTCTAAATTCCTGTCAATCTGCCTGTCACTTGTTGGTTATGAAAGTACTGAGAGAAATGACAAACAAATCTGTGAAATGTTAAGGGAAGAGTAAAGGCATGTTAAATTTTCTTTTATTTTTTAATCCCTCTCAGCCTGTTGAAGCTGCTTGCCCAGATGAGCTTTCAAGGATGCTGGTACTCTTCAAGGCATAATTTCTCACAGAAAAACTCGATTGCTATAAAGGAATTGCATCATTTCACACTCCACGTCCTCCTGGACAAAATAAACTTAAAATCCATCTAGCTGCCTTTAAAGCAAGTGTTTCATTAGGGTGCTAATCCAAAAAGTCAGGAATTTCCATGTCTGCCATAGTGAGTAGTGCAGAGCCTGTGGAGCGGCCTGTGTATTCAGTGTTAGGATTGGTCTGTGTGGGAGTCATCACCTTCTCACCCCAGCCTTGATATATGTAATTTCTCTGTAGTCTTGTGTTTGAAAGGGAAAAAAAAAACAAACCTCGAATTCCTTTAAGTAGAAAAGTAACATCATCACAAGCTGTTTCCTTCTGCTGTTTAGCGTAACTGGTTTAAAGTTTGGGGCTAAGGTGATGGAGGTGATAGTTATCTCAGGCTGTAGAGCTTGCCTATACTTAAGGAAGGAGAGGTAGGGGAAATTCTGCATTTAAATGTGAATGTGTTTTAATTTTGGCAAAACTGCAATAAAAGGTAATGGGATGGGGGCTTAAGCGGAGCAGTCCAGACTTAGCAATAACAGCAACCAAAGACTGTTCTGTGCTCCTCTGCAACACAGAAAGCCTGTTGACATTTATGGGTAGGAGGTCTAATTAGAAGTGAGACCAATTTCAGGAAATAAAAAGTCATCAGAAGACACAAAGAGCCAAAAAAATGAAGGTTGGGTATTTTAAAATAGTTTGATTTTGTGTGATCTGCCCTTGCTTTACAGTTGGGCTCTAAACCAGGAGTCTTCCATCTTAATTTGTTGGCTTAAGTATCATCACAGAAAGAATTGATCAGCTCTTGCAGGACAAAGGTATTCCCTGTCTTCTGGTGCATTCACACAGCCACCACCACCAGGACTGTGCTTCCAGTCCTGCCTCTCCATCTTCCACGGGTGCAGTCGGATACCCTGTGCTGTCTGTGCTATTGTTAGGAATCCAAACTTCCCTAAACAACAGCTTCTGTTTTCTTCTGGAGTAAAAAGAAACTGCAAACCAGTTGTTTTTTTTCTATACCACTTTGTAACTTGACAGTGATCTCCTGTTCTTTAAAAATACAGAATACAAGTGTCTTATAAAGACGTTCCAGCTCTTGTCCTGTAAGAACATCAATGCCATCAGAGGGCTGGATGGCAAATTTTTTTAGAAATGCTTTTTTCCTTCCCTCCCATCAATAGTTAAAAAAGCCCAACCTGGACACTGAAGTAAAATCTGTACATATGACAACCTTCCAGTATCTAGCGTTTCCTAACGTTTTTAAACAATTTAAATATTCAGTATTTAATGCTGTGCTCGTGATTTGCAAAAATGTTTGAGAGGAAGTATTGAAGAGGCTGTTGGTGTCCTACAGCTGCTTGTGTCCAAAGTACATACCAGGAATTTCACCTCACTGTTTACTGGTGATACCTGTTAAATACATCAGAGCAATTCCCGGAATGAGAAAATCAAACTAAACCGGAATGATGAGGGAAAGTAAGATGGAAGTGAGCAAGTTCATGGTGATATTTTCTGTAGGTTTTTAAGTAACCTCATATGAGAGCTCTTAAAATAACATCCATCTAGAATTCTGTGCTGTGTTTTGCCATTCCTTCAAAGTACGCACATTTTATCAATAAAAGGAAACATAAATACAGCAAGCATTGCAGAGATAAACCTTGCAGGTGTTGTCAGAGCCTGTCATTTTCAAGTTTTCTATCAAGTTTCGGTATAGTAAAAGAATGCTGGGCGTTATTTAAATTTTGTGAAGTGCTTGTAGATACATCAGAATCCAATATTGGCCTCGGTACTGTCACCCCTTTTAGATTATGCTGCAATAAGAAGCACTGCTAGAGCCTTTTCATTATTCCAGCCAGCTCCCTCTCAGACTGGAGTCATAAATCTTTGTGGCTTAGTTGCACTTTCTGAGGAATACAGGGAGTCATAAATTAAAAATTAGATTCAGAATCCTCATAATTTTTACATTTCTGAAAAGTTAACTCATTGAAAAAAAAAATGCATCCCACCTCTTCAGTTGAAATGCTAGAGTGGGTTTGTGTGTGTTAGGTTTAATGTTTTTCCGGATCTGTTCTTGGCATGTGTGTTCCTTAATTTTTAGCTTCTAAGCATAATTTTCACATCATGTTTTAACTTCTAGAAAGAGTATTTGATTTTTCACATATGCTTGGAATCTTCTTGGTCCCTTGAGAGTGCTCGACTTGAAGCAACCTTGCAGGACGGGTTTTCCTGACAGTCTTATAGAACCCTCAGAGAGCCAAAAACCTCGAGACATGGGAACGTAGCTCTGGCTGTGGAGCCACATGAACCGAATCTGAATTCATCAGAAAAGCTGAATCACTGGATGAGTAACTGTCCATAGCTATCAAATGACAGAGCATCATGTGTGTTTGCCAGGCAGAGCTTCAAAAGCTTTGAAGAAAGGATTTCAGAGAATGTCAAGCTTTAGGGTTTATGAGTGGATGCACCCCTGTGTTTCAGTTGAAAATAAATCTCTATGCATTTGCAGTGTATCAGAGATGTTTGTGTTTGGAAAATAATGTGCAATTAGTCATGGTAGTATTTTCTGGATTTAAAAGTCTACTCTGATTCAGCATAATGCTCCAGGTTCTTGTTTCTGTATTCTAGATTTCTGGTTTCTTAAGTGTGTTTTCTCCTTCCTTTTGCAACTTTTAATTAATTAAACCAGAATTTTGCTCCAGCTCTTAAGTCCAGCGAAAACCTGAAGCTCCCAATTTGACTTCTGGATGTTGAGCCAGTACTACACAAAATAAGTGGTGTAGCATTTTGCACAAAACTTTAGTACTGGTAGATTAAAAAGGAGATTCAAAATACATGATTTTATAGAATACATGATATCTGTAATGAGACACTTTATGTGCTTTCTTACAACCAGAGTTAGTACTTACCTAGATAAAGGCATACATTATTTATATCAAACAGAACAGATGAAGTGAAAAAAAAAAAAGACAGAATGTAACTAAATTCCTGGAATGGTTTTAGTTGGTGAATAGATGTCTGTGTGGCTGAACTTTGTTATGATACTATAAAAATGTGTCTGCCATAGGGGAGCACAAAACTCCCTTGTAGTTCTGTAATTGTTTTCCAGTAGCTAAAATAGCTCTAGAGCAGCAGCTGACCACTCACAAGCTTAC
>NW_020955531.1:0-8270 GCF_003031625.1 Empidonax traillii
ATTCTTCAGTTTCTGTGTACCTTAAATGCCTGACCAGATAAGCAAGCATCTACATTTCCTGCTGTCAAGCTAACCCTTGACACTACTTATTTGCAAAGCCCCAAGAAAGCATGCAGTGTTTTGTCATGGAAGGGCCTTGTTCTGTACTAGTTTCTGCAAGGGTCTGTTCCTGAGTTACTTGAATCTTCTGAGGTCATGGGCAAGTTCCCTAATTCTGCACTTCTTCAACTCATCATTGTATTCTGCGGATTTTAGTTTGAAGATGTACTTTGCAAAGTTCTTTGCAGTGTTTTCGTGGTACAAAGACTCCTGAGGCAATGTGCCAGTCCCATTTAGAAGCACAGCTTTCCTTTGAGCAGCTGAACCAGACTTCAGTCCACTGTGTAGTGATTCTTCCTTCTGAGGGGCTGAAATGTGGGAACTTCCATACTGTGCAGATTGCTTGGTAATTTTAGGGGCTGCTGGCCACAGGTCCTGCTTTCCATCTGTGACTTACATTGGATCAATAATGAGGTTTAAATATTCTCTGAAACTTGTTTAGTTCATTTTGCTATTACTTTCTAACCAAGTTTTAATCCTTTGCTGTGATGATCAGTGGATTTCCTGGGAGCTCTGATGCCAAGATGCTGTTTAAATCAACCCCCCACCCTGCCTTGCTTTTCAGCGATTTAGTGGCTTTTGAGATTTTTGAGATTATCAAGATGCCTGTGCTACCACTCCCTGCTTCTTAGTCAGGGGGAGTGAAGAGCTCCCTCTCTTTCTCTGCCAGATTTCTCTTTCCCTTCAGCTGAGTTTAATGGAATCTATGGAGCCTCTGCTTTATGTCCTCAGTGATTATCGTGGACTCTGAAGTCCTGTTGGTTTTGTTCCTCCTTCCACAACAATTGCTGATGTTGTGGCCTTCCATAAGTAATGGTGTGCAGATAGATTTAGTTTAACTTTTCTTAGGTTCATCCCAGATCATGGAGTTTTTCCTACCCCAGTGTTCAGGTTGTTCTGCAATAACAAAGTACCTGCCCTTGAAATGAGAGTTAAACCAACGCAGATAGTTGGGAAGCCCTGGGGAGTGCTGGTGTCACCTCGTGTGTCTGTGTGAAGCTCATTGTCGTGGTCCATGACACAGAGTGAAGTGAGCTGACTTTGCTATGGAGTGAGCAGACAGAGAGCTGTGAATTCTGCAGGTAATGGGTCAGGTAGAAAGCTGCTTATCCCTGCATAAGTACCCACAGCCTCTCTGCAGCAGAGCTGAGCTCACTGTGCAGCTGCCACTGCTGTGTGAGGGCCTGGGCCCATTGCAGGCAGCCAGTGAGCTGTGGCTGGGCAGGTGAAATACATTATTAGTGTAAGCTTAAAGTTTGGGAGTGTTACAGAAGCTCAAGTAGGACCAAGCTGCAGCAGAGCCAAGGGGATACCCGTCCTGTGGTCACCACAGACTAGAATGCTGTGCTGTCTGCCCAAACCATTGGAGCTGGGTGACTTCAGTGAGATGATTTCCCAGAGCCAGGGGCCAGAGCCCTAAAGCTGAGCAGGGAGCATCACACAAGATGATGACAAAGAAAGCGAGGAGCTTGCTAATTTGTGGAACTAATTGCTCTACCGTCTTTCCTAAGTGCTTCCATTTGTCTAATATCTCTGGTTTGGATATTTGGATAAAATGTTCAGTCACATCTTCATTGACAGCTTGCTTTTCACTGCCACCACAAAGTTTCACTGAGGCCTGAGCAAAAGTGGTAAAAAGAGTTGAGTGGAATGGCAAGTAGGTATTTTGAATAACAGATTTGGGACAGAGTTAAAACAAGGTTTCATTAGAAAATTTGCTAAAACTTCGAGTGTGGGAATGCTTATTTGAATACTGGGCAGCACACTACAGCTAATGATACTGACTCTTAGAAGAAGTGTTGGGGGTGGGGTGCGTGATTTGTAATCCAAATTTGGCGTTGCAGGCTGTCTGAAAGATGGGCCACCAAAGGAGACAGAAGCCTGTGGAGGTTTGGGTCCCAGTAATAGCCTGGAAACAGCTCTTTTTCCAGTTCTAGCATGTTTAGCTGTTTGTTCTCTAATGCCCTCCCTCTCTCCCCAACCTCTCAGGGGTAAACAGTTATCATGCAGAGGCAAGGGGGACCTGTATTTCAGCTTCAAGGAATTTTGGAGGTCAATCCATAAAGGGTAATGAGGTGAGACTTGGCAAGCTGTTTGAGAATTGCTCCATTTCAATTACCATGGGGAAGCATATTGCTGTTCATGGAAATCGGTGTTGATTGGAGGCACAGCTTATCTGGAGTTTGCTTTCCCCCAGAGAAACCAAGACCAGCACTTTGGGGTTTTTTGACTGTCTCCTCTTTGATTTGCTCTGCCCAGTCAGATAAGCTTGCAAAGAATAATAAGGGCCTGATCCTGTTTTTTCCCTGGTGAAATGTCACTGACTTTAGTGATCTTTTGCTGGCACTTGTAGGAAAAGAAATGGTGTTCTGGTGCAGGATCAGTGGCAGATATATAGAGGGGTAGACTGCAAGGGACAAGAGAAATGTTGGCATGGATCAGCTTGGGTGAACTGCATGTGAATGAAGTACTTCCAAAACAACAATTTGAGTGTCTTGGGTTACAAAGCAGGTTTTGGCCAGCTCACTGATGACACAGTGGATTGCTTTCCTGATCATATCTTTAAATTACATGTGATGTGAAAGTAACCATAAACTGTAAGTAAAAGCGTTGGTCTGTCTTACTGCTGAGACAGTTTTACAAATGCGTAACTTCTCTAAACTTTTTTCAAATTGCACTGTATGTGTTTTAAACAGTAAAATTGTCCTGTGTAGGGAAACATGGTGTATTTGTGTCACAAAATCTGCTTGCACTTTGCAAATCTTCCTGTTACTAAAACAACAAAGCACGTCTCCCTTTTGTCTGCTTCCCAACTGCCAAAATGCTATCTCTTAGACCCTTTCTTAACCAGGTTATGGCTGGTGCAGTAATGAGATTATTGCAAATGTAATTGGAATCTCTGCTTTAGAGAAAGCTCTGCCCAAACGTGGCAGCTGGAGCCCAGTGAGTTGCTCCTGGCTACATGAATACATGAGGAGTGTGTGTGAGAATCCACAGTGATTGTGCCCTGTAGAAAGAGGGAATTAGTAAAGTTCAGTGTGTTGGTTTACACAACTGAACTGTGCCTGCTGGTGTCGCAGGCCATTTGCATAGTTGTTATTTTCTGTTATTTTGTTATTTGCAGTCGTTTCACTAATCTATGTTACTTCTGGATGGTTTTATATTATTTTTTTAACCTTATTTTGTGGAGGATAAGGATTCTTTTCTAGTAGAAGAAATCCATCACAATTTTCCTTCTTTTAAAAATAATTTATTAAAAAACAAAAAACCAAACACCCCCTCCTCTTTTGGAAATTCTGCACAGGTTCTGAAGTATCCGAAAGCCCCAAATTAATTGCAGATTGGTCTGTGACCACAGCACAGCAGCAACTGTAGCAGGCTGCTGTGGCTCACACAGAATTATCTGAAATCTAAGCAGTCAGCTTTCTCAGGAGTTACTCAACAGTGAGCAGCTCGTGTGTTTGGACTCCTGGATGTGTTGGGCAGTGACTGCCTTGGCTCACTGTGTGTGTTTACTTCTTCTTAAGAACTTTAGAGTATCCTCTGCTCAACACTGAAATGCAGCTACTTCTCTGATGGGATATGTGCCAGCTATTATGTTATCAGCAATTACACACTCCCTTGGCTGCAAAGCTGGGGAAGGAGTGCCCATTTTGAACCCTCAGTATGGGTGAGGCTGGAGCAGACTCTGGTTGTTAGGGCAGCTTAAAAGAACCCAACACACAAAAAGCCACAAAAACACCAACAAAACCCCTCGGTTGCCTACAGTCACATCCGTGTGTTCTTTTAAAATGGGCCAGCAGCTTCCTAGAATAATCTGTTCTGAAGAAAAATACCTCATTCCCTGGAGCATTCCCTGGAGGCTTCAAATGTGTCTGAGCTGCTAAAAAGTAAATGTGATTGGTCTGTTGTCACTAGGGAGGTGTCACACACACACACACACACAGCAGGGATTTGCTGCAGTCTGCACTTCCATCGCACGCTATGACTTTGCCCAGGAAGACAGTAAAGGCCTGGCTGGGCTCAGGGCTTCCCAAAAGAGATTAGATTATGGTGCTTAGGATGAGGCAAGGCACAGAAAGCATGTTTCTGTGGCTGTGAGCATCCAGCTGCCTCCGTTCACAGCTCACTGCCTCATCTCAGTTCTGCTTCCTGCTAACCCGTATCTGCCCCAGAAATTTTTGCATAGTGGTCTGAAGTGACTTTACCACACAAAGCTTCAGAAAATAATATGCTGGGAAAGTGAGCTGATCACTGTTGGAGGACTTGTGTGTGTTTCCCCCCTGTCCTTGCCCTTCACCTCTTCTACACCCCCCTTTGTTTGAATCCTTTGAGGTTGGATCAGTGTAGAAGTTCCCCTCCCATGGGTAGGACACTTTTGCTTTACATTCTCCTGAGGTGGTCATTGAACCTCTCAGTCTGACAGTGAAGAAATCACTGACATCACTCTAAGGAAACATAATAATGCCTCAATCTGACAACTGTCTTTGAGAAAATTGTGGTATTTGGATGAATATATTTGTCCTTGCCAGCAGTACTAATTACTTGCTTGAATTTGTGGATTAACCAGCAGAGAATGTCCAGTTGTGAACCTCTATTGCAGTTCTTCCATCTAAGCCTAACTGTGGGGGATACCAAAGCCAGTGCTTTGCTGGGATTAAAGGTATCTTGTGTGGGTGATGGCATCCTGCACCACGTCAGTGTCTGCAGTGAGGAGCAGCACAGTCCTACACTCTGTTCCTTGTATTAATTTTCTTGTTTTCCTTTAATAGCGGGCTGATGAGTGAAATCTGAATTGCAACAGTTCAGTTTTTTTCTGGCAAAAGGGCCAAGAAGTCCCCTTGCTCTTTTCTGATAATAGGGATCAAGAAATTTCCATGTTTTCCCTTTGGTGTTTCAGGTGGAGTATTGAGCTATGGGCCTGAGTGCCTTCTTGAATTGATCTGTACTGAGTGACAGGGAGGAGAGGCTGACTGTGATTTTGAGATTGTTTACATGGTCTGGTGCTCTTACCATTCAGACGAGGGCTGGGTTCTGCTTCATGTGAGAGCAGAAGCTCTCTCATATCTTATGAATTTATATGAGGGCATCCTGAAGACAATTATTTTCCCCTCCCCTGTATTCTTAAGTGATGTTTGAACACATAACCCAGAGAATGCAGACCTGTCTCTGCAGCCATTTAGGCTTTGGGGAGGCACTTCCTCAGTTTGATTTGCAGAGTTTCTCGAAGGTTCTCCTAAGCTCAGCTGAGAACTTTCACAAAATCATAAGCCTTTCCTTTTGCAGTTGTTGACAAACCATGCTGCTTTGTGTAGAAATACTTATATAGGGTTTGTACATCACTTTGACCCTTCCTAATCCACACTGATCCATTGCAGCAACTTCTGTGTGCACTGAGGGAAATAACTTCGTGAGCAAACTGATGGTCAAAGGAGCGGATATTAAGGTGGGGGATGTGTATCCCAGGAAGATGTAGGAGACAGAAAGTCCTGTTGCAGCCTCCATTTCAGAGCGAGGGGCACATCCTGACAACTCATCTCAGCAGAGTTTTTGTAGATGGTTGAGAGCATCATGCTTTGTTTTGGGCACTGTTACCTTGAGAGCTCCGTGGCAGTTGATTTTATCTTTATGCTCCTGTTGGTGTTCAATGTCTCTCACCACTGAAAAATTCGGAGTTGTACTGAAAAAGTCCACCAGGGAGTGTGAATGGTGAGATAGTGCTGACCCCAGCAGAGGAGACAAGCTGGCACTGCCTGAGGTTAATAAAGAACTAGCTGTGCCTGGGAGGAGCAGGTGCCCACATCTGTGCTGTGGAGCAGAGACAGGTGCTGCTGCATCAAATTCAGCTTTCAAGGGAGCCCCTTGAGTACAGGCAGGGGAGTGGGGCACTGAAGGGACACCTCCAGTACAATTCACCTGGTGAGATGCTAAGAATATGAATTCCTGCCATGCAGTCACAGAGCTGCTGTCAACTTTCTATTACCAGAGTTTTTCTGTATTGCTCAAAGGAGCAGTGTTCTCAACAGGAAAAGAGGTGTATCTTTGGAATAACTAGCAAGGAAGGAACAAGAGAGTTTAGTAAATTTTTTTTCTTGGATTATTGTTTTCATTTTATTTAGCAGTTGAACACACCAGTGGCTACTCTTGAGAGCTCCAACAGTATCTTGGGAAAGAATTGATCCAGGTCTTGCCAGTGCCAGGGGATTTCTAGTGACTGTTTTGCTGTGACTGAAGCTCCCCAGCACTAGTTGTTTGTTTCTGTAATAACTGCCTGAACCAGATTTTCTCAAGATATCTTGATTTTGAAGTGTGGGCTTGATCTCTGACTTCAAAAGAGCTGGTGGGGTTTTCACAGGCCTAGGTTATAAATGTTTTAAAACTGACCTGCACGCAGCTTATGCTGTTGGGTTCCAGCAGTGCTGCTGTGGCTGAGAGCTGGCTCTGAGCTATGCTGGGCAGGCAGTTCAAAAACACAGTTCTGGTTTAAAGCTTCTCTTACCTCTTGGAGAACTGTGCTAACTGGATGGGTGCTGTGGAAACACTAGTGCAGTTTGGAAAGCATTTTTACCTTCTTTAATAGTTCTTTTAGTGCTGCACTGCTTGTGCCATCTTAAAGGGGGAAAATGGCAAGACAGAGTGATTAAGGGGGATTTACATCAAAATACTGAAAAGTGTGTTCTTTCCAGTTTGCTCAGCCTTCTGAGACAGGACTCTCTCAAAATGAATTTTGGTTAGGTAGGGGTTTTTTAGTGTGCATGGAGAGAAAACCACGTCTATTATGTTTTCAGAGGATCTGATACAGCAGCAGAAGGTGCCTTCCTTGAGCTGATGGTGTGCCCCCAGCTGAAGTCGTGTCACACGGGGGGAGATCTTTGCAGTTCCAGTGTGACTGACCTGTCATGTGTGTGCTCAGCAAACGTGTCCTAGCCCTGACCTTGACTACCCCCCGTTTGTTCAGGCTTGAGCACTGACCTATACATAATTTGTTGTGGTCTCACCGTCTGCTCAAACTGAAATACATACTGATGTGAGCCAAGCTCTACCTTGTTTTGGGCTTGATATGTAAATATAATATTTATAGTGCAGATAAAGGGTTACACATCTTCCCACAGTCAGTGCCTGTCCTCCATCCCAGTGCTTTGAAATCTCAGTATTTCCACTTAAAGCAAGGAAGGAGACTCGATTATCTGTTATGTAAATGTGTTCTGAATATATATGTGCACAGGAAAAATCTGAAGAGGAAGTATTTTTAACTCAAGTCTTTTATTCTCTATAGGAGTGTTTCAGACTGGTTTCAGTGTATGCACTGATGCAAAGGTACAAGCAACCTTAGCAAGTTCTACTTAACCTTTGTAACAAACTTTTCCTTTTAAGCAGATCAACAACTGGTTAAGGAAACATTCTGATGCTAAAACTGGTTTTCCCATTAATAGACACTTGCCATGTAGGGCTGATGCACATTGCAAACAGTCCTGTTTAATAGTACTTAATAGCTGGTTGCTTTGTGGTTGTGTTTTTCCCTTTGTAAGGAAACGAGCCATTTGCAAGTTTTTTTCCAAACATATGTAAAGAATGAAAAGTGAACTTTAAAAGAAAAACAGCCTTAGGTTTATAACAAGCTTTTATCTCAACATAGTGATCTGCATAAATAAGTTTCCAAGTGTTTTAATGAGGAAGAATGCAGGTCAGCCTTTTGAAATGCTGAAGCTCAGGGTTTTAGGTGAATTTTGGTGAGCTCCAGTGTCCTGGAATTGAATTTGGTGCATTTCTCCTGGGTCATGCTTCTTTTAGTAAATTGATCAACTTCCTCTGTAGGTATGTGCTTAGTAATTAGTTTATACCCATTTGTAACTTTTAAAAGAAAATACTGTAAAAAAGGAAAAACAAAACACAACCTCAGTCGTGTTACTGGGCGACTTACCCTTACACTGATTTCTACAATCCATATACTTGCTCCCACTATTTCTTTCTTTCTCCTTAATTCTGTGTTCATACTAACTCGTTCAGTTTCCCCTCTGGGTAGTTCATTTCAGAACCTGGGCTGCATTTGCCTGCCTGTGGTTCCATTGCTTCTGCTCACGTGTTTCTGCTCTTGCCACTTTTTGCTGCCTTTTTTTTTTTTTTTTTTTTTTTTTTTTTTTTTTTTTTTTTTTTTTTTTTTTTTTTTTTTT